>NW_006922006.1:883234-903906 GCF_000298275.1 Orycteropus afer afer
TGGAATGATATCTCCTTCATGAATTGTTTTATAGACCTTTCCTCTTTTGCTCTTAATTCTGAGTTATGTGGAAGATGTCTTTAAATAGATGTCTATTTATCCTACAAATAAAGAGGAGGTAAGTGTGTCCTACAAGGGCAGAGAAAACGCACAGCACACGCAGGACTTCAATCCAGATCACTGGCTTCATGTTAGTGCTCTTTTCTCCCTCTTTCCCTGCCATAGAGACCTTGGAATCTTTTGATCATTACCTGAGAGAGAGCTTCTTTGCATTATTCCATGGCTGAGTTTTTGATTTCTAACAATTCAGAATTGCCTTTGTCTTTTTTTTTTTTTTCATCAGACAATTTAGTGAGTAGTGTAATTCATACATAAACTGAGGAAATTATGTCTAGTCTGAGTGATTTGAGCCCAGAATCAAATGTTCTAAATATTTTTCTTAAAGTGTGAGGTAAGACTGGAATATATGTTGAAATTTCCATCACGGATACTAATGAAACATCCTGCTGCTTTTGAAAAGAAGATGAGCAAAAAGAGGGAGGGAATACATGATGCTCTGATGGACTAGATGGTAAATTCATCTTGTTCACAATACTTCAGCCTCTAAATGAAGTTAAAATTTAAAAAGGAATAGTTAAATGACACTTTCTTAACTACAGAAATGTCCTAATTGAATGATCAAGAACCTTACTCTATATGAACTCTTTTCCCATAATCTCACTCATATTCCTAGTGCGTCTACAAATGCTGACAGTGCTGATTTTTTAGTCAGACCCGGGTTTCAACTTTGAATCTTGAATCTCCCTTGTACTAGCTATGTAATTGTAGAATATCCATAACTTGTTTAATCCCTAGTGGTAAAATGAAAATAATTATAATATACACATTTTAAGGTTATTATGAGAATTGAAAAGATTATGCATATATGCATATACTATCATTGATTGTTGAACAAAGAGTATGCTAAAAGTTCTTTGTGTACCAAGGTTTGGCAAATATAGACCCTGATAATCTAGGCTCATAGAGTGAAGTTGTAAAAGGAGTTGGAGGAAATGGTAAAGAAGAGTGGTTCCTAGAGGATCAGCGTCCTGTCAAAAACTTCAAATTTAAATAAAAGGTGTGAAATGCTGTGCTTGCACAAGAACAGATTCAAATATAATAAAGGTTCACCTAAGGGATAACAATGAGGAGAAAAAGAATGAGTTTAAATAAATGACAGCCTTTCCACCCAAGCTGAAAGTTGGATTTCAAGGAAGAAACTGAGCAAAATATTGGTCATATGGAATGGCTGGCATCACCACTCATATGAGATGGAGGGCGCTGGGAAACAATAGGGGACACAGAGCATCTCAGTGAACCAGTAATGTAAGGACAGTATGTAGAACAGGGATATTGTGTTAAAAACTCACCTACACTTGAAATCACTGCATGTCACCACCCACAATCCCTGAAACCAACATGGAGGCCATCATTCAATCCTAATATTATAACTAATATGAAACTTAACACTAAAATTAATTGACTGTGCTAGATGCCTGATTTTACTTTTTTTATTCATTATCTCACTTAATTCTCAAATAACACCTTGAAGTAGGTCTCCTCAGCATCTTTATTTTTCAAATGGAGAAAATGAGGAGCAAGGGAGTTAGATTTGACCGATGACTTCTAGGTAATAAATAATGAGGTTGATATATGAATACATATGCACCCTTTCCCAGAACCCAAACTCTATACCCCATGCATATGTGTCCCTTCAAAATTGCTTTACTGCTGGTACATACCCTTAGGGCTTCAGTTATACCACCAAGTCTACTATACATACATCTCTCAATCTCTTCACTATATATATACAAACATTGAGGTTAGACCAACGGAGATAATGAGTAATTTTAAATTGAGTTAAATTCAATTTTATTTAAATTCTATTAAGATCATTGGACGTGAGAGTACCTTGCCTGGATTCTAAGCTTGGCTTTGCCAGTTAATACTTCTGTAAACTTGAATGAATTACTCAAGCTCTTGTGCCTCGTAAGTTAAATATCAGAACACGCTAATCAATCTCAAATTGTTGTAAGGAATAAATGAATATGCATATGAAGTGTTTACAGCCGTATCTGGTACCTGAGCAATATAAAAGTATAAGTTTTCAATACAGGAAAACTGACTGAGCAATCCATGTCCATTATGACATGTCATGTTGGTCAAGTTATTACTTTCCTACAGCTCAGTTTAAAAACGTATAATATTTAAAAGCTGGGGAAACATTTCAAGAAAATCCTTCAGTTTCAACAGTTAGTAACTGCATGGCTAATTTATACACTAAATTCCTTTGTCCATCCCATGCTTTATGTATGGAGAATCTCAAAACACAAATTATTGGTCTAATGAAAAATGCACATGGTATTTATAAATTTCTATTTCATTTCCATCTATTTTCTGTTTAACACTTTGGTCTTTTATTCCTCATTGACACAGGACATCTATTGATTCCCAAATAAAATCAATGGGAAATAGAACCCAAGTGACTCAGTTCATCCTGCTTGGACTAAGCAATGGCCCAGAGCTGCAAATCCCTCTCTTTATCTTATTCACCCTCATTTACCTCATCACTTTGCTTGGGAACCTGGGGGTAATCCTGCTGATATTGGTGGACTCTCGTCTCCACACACCCATGTATTTTTTCCTCAGTAACTTGTCTCTGGCGGACCTTGGCTATTCCTCAGTTGTCACTCCCACGGTGCTAGCTGGGCTCCTTATAGGAGAGAGTATCATTTCCTACAATGCATGTGCTGCTCAGATGTTCTTTTTTACAGTATTTGGTACTGTGGAAAATTTCCTGTTGACATCAATGGCCTATGACCGCTACACAGCAGTGTGTAAACCCCTGCATTACACCACCACCATGAATACAAGTGTGTGTGCTCATATTACCATAGGTTCCTATACCTGTGGTTTCCTAAATGCCTCCATTCACATTGGGAACACATTCAGTCTCTCTTTCTGTATGTCCAATGTGGTCCATCACTTTTTCTGTGATATCCCAGCTGTCATGGTTCTCTCCAGCTCTGATAGACATTTTAATGAGATGGTTCTTATTTTAACGGTGACCTTCAATGTCTTGATTGCCATTCCAGTTATTTTGATTTCCTACTTATTCATATTTATCACCATCCTAAAAATGCGCTCAGCTGAGGGATACCAGAAGGCTGTATCCACTTGTGCTTCTCACTTCACTGCAGTCTGCATCTTCTATGGGACCGCCACCTTCATGTACCTGCAGCCCAGCTCCAGTCATTCCATGGACACAGATAAAATGGCATCCGTGTTCTACACGATGGTCATCCCCATGCTGAACCCTCTGATCTACAGCCTGAGGAACAAGGAGGTCAAGAGTGCATTCAAAAAGGTTGTTGAGATGACAAAATTTTCTTTTGGCTTAACCTCATAATATTGTGGGATCGGCTGGAATTAAGTTTCATTTTTGTCAGATCTTTTCTGTGCAATGGCTCATGTTTCCAAGCCCACACTGCATTTAATTCTTCCTAATTCTTAAGATGATACTCTTATCTCTTTAAAAGTCTGTTGTCTAGAAAAAAAGAAAACATTACTTCTGAAATGTAATATGCCGATGAGAAGAGGCCCTGGGAACTTAAGAATAACTGGGTTTTGTGTTTCAAAAACCTTTTTAAATTCCATTGGTCTTGTTCACATGTTGTCTACCCCATGCATATATGTCAAACCAGGCCCATGCAAGTCCATGAATAGAAGCGTATGCAAGAACTCTGTACACACTTACACATAAGACTTGGAATTTGTAAAACGAGTTTAGTGGAATGGCTAGTTTTTAACAAAAGCAATTAAAATAATCATTTGGAATATCATAATACAAACTCATTTCTAATCTTTTCTGTCTATGATCATAAAACTATTCTGAGCCCAAAATGAAGGGAAAAAAAATGATACACATTTTTAAATGAAGGTGTTTGCTTTCTGGTGCCATATTTTACCTAGAGATAGAAAATTATAGCATCTAAAAGGAACCAATATTTCTGTGTTTATTAATTCATTTCATAGAAACTTTTATGGTCATAAGATAACTCTCAAAAGGAAAAAGGTCAGAATACAGACAAAAGGTATCAAGCATAAGGCTATTTTTCAGTTTATCAGTACGTGACCATGAACTCTTCACATTTTGTAAAAAATCCAAAAAAATTAAACACCACTGAGACTAATGATAATTAATGTTAACCATTTTTCATTTTGGAAATAATATGAAATAGCTAATGCCACTAATTCAGGGTACTACAGATCTGGTTGGGCTACAGCATCTTCTATCATTCCCTGCTTGTTCATTTCACCACATTCAAACTGATTTCCTGCATATTCCAAAACAATTCTTAAGCATGCTCCAGCCTCAGGGCTTACTCACTGTTTCCTCTGCTTGAAATATTTCCTCTCACTTCAGGTCTCTGTTTTTAGGTTTCTATATCATAGCCACTTCACTTCTTGATGGGTGTTGTCCCTTTTGCACTTGATTCTTCATAATTCTGATTATTGAACTATTATTATTACTTATATGTTCACTTGTTCATCTCTATCTGCTCTAAGAAGAATGTACGCTCCACAAGAGCAAAAGCTTTGCCAGCTTTACTTACAACTTTATCTCCAGTACACTGATTATGGCCTGGTACATTCTAAGTTCATTTCTTACACTTCTTTTAGTAAATGTATGCCTAAGCATTTTATTCAATTTGATACTATTTTAAATGGAATTGTTTATTTCATTTTTGGCTTATTTATTGCTGCTGCTGTTGTTGTTACCTGCCATCGAGTCCTCTCTGACTCACAGCGACCCTATGCACAGCAGAACAAAACACTGCTCAGTCCCGTGCCAGCCCCACGATCCTTGCTATATCTGAGCCCATTGTTGCAGCTACTGTGTCAATCCATCTCGTTGACAATCTTCCCCTTCTTTATTGACCCCCCGCTTTACTGAGCATGATATCCTTCTCCAGGGAATGGTTCCTTCTGACAACCTGACCAAAGTAGGTGAGACGAGCCAGGCCATTCTCACTTGCAAGGAGCATTCCAGCTGCACATCTTCCAGGACAGATTTCTTAGTCCTTTCAGCAGAACATGGTACTCTCAGCATTCTTCTCCAACAGCACAACTCAAAAGCATCAACTCTTCTTTGGTCTTCCTTCTTCGTTGTCCAGCTCTCACATGCATAAGAGACGATTAAAAATAGCATGGCTTGGGATAGGTGCACCTTAGTCTTCAAGGAGACATCTTTGTTCTCCACCACTTGAAAGAGGTCTTTTGCAGCAGATTTGCCCAATGCAATACATCGTCTGATGTCTTGACTGCTGTTTCCATTGGTATTCATTGTAGAAGCAAGTAATATGAAGTCCTTGACAACTTCAATCTTTTCTCCATTTATCGTGAAGCTGTTTATTGGACCAGTTGTGAGGATTTTTGTTTTCTTTATATTGAGATGTAATCCATACTGCAGATTGTAGTCTTAAATCTTCATCAGTGAGTGCTTCAAGTCATCCTCACTTTCAGCAACCAAAGTTGTGTTGTTAATGTTGTTAACAGGTTGTTAATGAGTCTTCCTCCAATCCTGATGACACGTTCTTCTTCATATAATCCAGCTTCTTGGATTATTTGCTCAGCATGCAAGATGAATAAATATGGTGAAAGGATATGATCTTGACAAGCTCCCTTTTTGATTTTGAACCATGCAGTTTCCCCTTGTTCTGTTCAAATTACAGCCTCCTGATCTATGTATAGGTTCCTCATGGGTACAATCAGGTGTTCTGGAATTCCCATTCTTCTCAATGTTATCTATAATTTGTTATGATCCACACAATCAAGTGCTTTTGTATAGTCAACAAAACATATGTAAACATCTTTCTGGTATTCTTTGCTTTCAGTCGAAATCCATCTGACACCAGCTATGATATCCCGTGTTCCATATCCTCTTCTGAATCCAGCTTACATTTTGGAAGTTCTCTGTCAATATACTGCTGCAACCGTTTCTGAATTATCTTCAGCAAGATGTTACTTGCATGTGATATTAATGATATTGTTCCATAACTTCCACATTCTGTGAGATCACCTTTCTTTGGAATGGGTACAAATATGAATCTCTTCCAGTCAGTTGGTCTGGTAGCTGTCTTCCAAATCTCTTGGCATAACCGAGTGAACGCCTTCAGTGGGGCATCCGTTTGTTGAAGGATCTCAATGGGTATTCCATCAATTCCTGGAGCCTTGGTCTTCACAAGTTCCTTCAGGGCAGTTTCAACTTCTCAATACCATTGGTTCTTGATCATATGCCACCCCTGATATAGATGAACATCAACCAATTCTTTCTCGTACAGTGACTCTGTGTATTCCTTCCATCTTCTTTTGATGTTTCCTGCATCATTCATTATTTTGCCCATAAAGTCTTTCAATACTGCAACTTGAGGCTTAAACTTTTTCCTCAGTTCTTTCAACTTGAGAAATGCTGAGTGTGTTCTTCCCTTTTGGTTTCCTAACTGCAGGTCTTTGCACATTTCATTATAGTAATTGGCTTTGTCTTCTCGAGCTGCACTTTCAAATCTTCTGTTCAGATTTTTTATTTTGTCATTTTTTTCCATTTGCTTTAGCTACTCTTTACTCAAGGTCAGGTTTCAGAGTCTCCTCTGACATCCATTTTGGTCTTTTCATCATTCCCTTTTTTAATGACCTCTTCTTTTCTTCATAGATGATATTCTTGATGTCATCCCACAGTTCCTCTGGTTTTTGGTCATTGATGTTCAATGCATCAAATCTATTCTTTAAATGATCTCTAAATTCAGGAGGGATATTATCAAGGTCTTATTTTCATTCTCATAGACTTGTTTAAATTGTCTGCAACTTCAACTTACATGTTCAATGTGCATATTCATTGCTAGTGTATGAAAATCAATTTTTAAAATATTGATCTAGTGTATTGAAATCTTGCTGAACAATGTATGTGTTCTAATATATTATTAGTGGATTCCTTGAGGCTTTCTCCATACTAGACCATACATCTATGAGTTGAGATAACTTACTTCTACCTTTTGTACATGGATGTCTGTTATCTCATTTTTTTTTTTTTTTTTTTTTGACTCATATCCCTGGCTAAGAAACTACAATAAAAAATTGATTAGAATTGATGATGATGAATATCTTTATTTTACTCATACTCTTAGTAAGAAAGCATTCAGCCTTTCACCATGGAGTGTGACATGAGATTTATGTTTTTCAAGGTGCCCTGTATAACTTTGAAGATATTCCCTTCTATTGGTGTCCTGAATGTTTTTTTATCACGAATGAATGTTGAATTTTGCCAAATGTGTTTTCTGTATCTATTGAGATAATCATGTGGCTTCTGTCCTTCCTGCTACTTATATAGAATATTACTTGAATTGGATTTTCAGATGATAAACCAATCTAACTTTACTGGATTAAGTCTCCTTTGGTTATGTTATATAATCCTTTTTCATAAATTACTGAATTCTGTTTCATCATACTTTTTAAAGATTTTTGTATATATATTCATATGGAATATTATCCAGAGTTTTCTTTCTTCTGATGTCTTTGTCTGGCTTTTGTATCAGAGTAATAATGGCCTCAGAATAAGTGGACAAGTGTTCCCTTCTCTTCTATTTCTGGGACAATTAATTTGTCAATGATTGGTATTAATTCTTCCTTAAATGTTTGGTAGAATTTACCAATGAAGCAATCTGGTTTTGGTCTTTTCTTTTTCTTATTCTTTTATTTATTTATTTATGATGTTTATTGTGATTTGGGTGAAAGTTTAAGAGCAAATTCATTTTCCATACAGCAGTTCATACACATTGTGTCTCATGACATTGACTGCAATTCCCCACAATGCCACAGCTCTCTCCCCACTTCCTCCCCATTGTTACCTCTTCCCTGTGTCCTTCCCTCCCATGCTCTCTTGGCCCCTGTGCTATCTCCCTGTGCAAAACCTGCCCTTCTGTTCTCCCATGATTGATCACTCCAAGGAATGTATCTACTTGATGTAAATATTCACCCCATATGCCTCTCCATTGTTTGGTTGGAAGCCACAAGAGTGACTTCAATTCCAGACCTGACGGGTGGTTAGGGACCATAGTCTCAGGGATTTCACCAGGCTCTATCAGACCCTGCTCTTTTCTTTATGGGAAATTTTTAAACTACTAAATTCAATCTCTTTTTACTGTTATGCATCGATTTAGATTTTCTATTTCTTTTTTTTTTTTTAACTGTTTTAGTGGTATAGAATATATATATAAAAACATTTGATATTTTAATATTTTTTACAATTTAATGATATTAATTATGTTAATCATGTTGTGAAACTATCTTCAGTATCCATTTTTAATTTTTTCATCACCCTTAACAGAAGCTCAGTGATCCCTAAGAAATTACTTCATTTTTTCCATCTCTCTCATCTCACATTGCATCTTATACTTCAGATGTCAATATTATCCAAAGCAATGAATAGAATCAATGCACTCTGCACTATTTACAATAGCCAAAATGTGGAAACAACCTAGGTGTCCATCAATTGAGGAATGGATCACCAAACTTTGGTACTGCACACAATGGAATACTATGCAACCCTAAAGAGTAACCTAGAACCTGCAAAATACCACATAACATGAATAAACTTGGAGGACATTATGCTGAGTGAAATAAGTCAATCACATAAGGACAAATATTGTATTAGTCCATTATTGTAAAAGTCAAGGAAAGATTTATCTATGGAAGAAAATTTTCTTTGTTGGTTACCAGGGTTGGGAGGGGAGGAGAGGGAACACTCTTAGACAGGTAGAGATAAGTACTGATTTGGGTGAAGAGAAGGGCAATGTACCAAATGTGAGCGATCAACATGGTGACACTGAGGAAGAGGAAGACATAGAGAGGTACATGGGAGGTACAGACAACAAAGATGAACCCTTTTGCACATATAGTACTGTGTTGTCAATGAAGGCAAACAAGGGTATACGGGTGATAGATGGGTGGAAAGGCTGAATTATTAGATATGTCTATGAAGTGAGGAATGTACCCAAGACCATGGATAGGATTGGCAGGCAATGATCCTATAAGTGTATTTGTTTGATCTGAATTCCCAGGTGTATAGTAGAGCTGACAAGGGACAAGGTTGTAGTGACTTCTTGGTCACAGCCAGCTGTCCAGAGTGACCGAGTAGTTGAACCTGTGGGCTTGGGACAATAGTCACATCAAGCTCAATTGGCATAGCATACTACAAAACATTGTTCCACCTCCTACTTTGGTGAGTAGTGACTGGAATCTTAAAAGTTTGCAAGCAGCCATCTAGAAGCAATGATGGGTCTTTCCTTGTCCAGAGCACAGAAGAATGAAGAAAACCAAAGATTCACGGAAAGAATTAGTCCTAGCGACTGGTACACCATGCAATTTGCAGCCTATACAACTATGAGACCAGAACTAGATGGTGCCTGGCTACCAATGTCAATGACTCAGAGGGGCATCTATATAGGAGATCCTGGATAAAGAGGGAGAACAATGTGGAGCAAAACTCAAAATCATTTGGAAAAAAAGGGGGGGGGCAGGTTTGCTGGTGTGATAGAATCTGGTGGAACCACTGAGGCTATGGCCCCTAGCTGCCCTTCAGGTCTGGAATTGAACCCACACCTGTGGCTTCCAGCCAAACAAAAGACAGGCATAGGAATTGAACATTTACCTGAGGTAGATACACTCCTTGGAGAGAACCATTATGGGAGAAAGAAGGGCTGTGTATGCACAGAGAGACAGGTTAAGGGGCAGGGGTGCATGGAAGGATGGACACAGGGAAGAGGTGACTGTTGGGAGAAAGTGGGAGGGGAGCTGTTGCGTTGTGGTGCATTGTGGTCAATGTCATGAGACAGAATGTATGTGAACTGTGGTATGGAAAGTGAATTTGCTCCGTAAATTTTCACCCAAATCACAATTAAAAAAAAAAAAAAAAAGGAATGAATGCAATCTCCATCAACATTCCAATAGCCTTCTTTGCAAAAAATGGAAAAGGCAACCTTCAAATTTATGTGGAACTGCTACAGGTCCTAATTAGCCAACACAAGAAAGAAAAAGAAAAAACAAAGTGAAACTCACACTCCGCAATCCCCAAACAAATTACAAAGCTACACTGATCAAATATACGTTAATCAATCTGTTACTGGTATAATGATGGACATATTAACCAGTGGAATAGAATTTAGAATACAGAAATAAACAAATACACTGATTTTTTATAAGAGTACTAATCCTATTCAATGGGGAAAGAATAGTTTCTTTAATAAATGGAGCTTCTACAACTGAGTTTCTATATGCAGAAAAATGAAGCTGGACCCAAAGCTCACCCCATATATTTAAATCAACTCAAAATGGATTAGGGACCTAAGTGTAAGAACTAAAACCATGAAACTCTCAGAAGACATAGGAGTAGGACGTCAGAACTTTGCAACCTAGTATTTAACAACAGATTCTTTGATATGAGACAAAAGCACAGGCAACAAAAGGCAAAGTAAATAAACAGGACTTCATCGAAATTAAAAACTTCATTCATCAAATAACTTCATCAACAAATAGAAACAGCCTATAGATTTTGGCAACCATATAACTGATAAGGGCTTAATATTCATAATATATATACTTTAAAAAAAAGAAAAGAAAAAAAAAACCTCTTACAACTTACCAACAAAAAAAAAAAAAAAAACCCAATCAAAAAATAAGTAAAGGACTTGTATAGACATTTCATCAAAGAAGAAATAAAAATGGCCAACAATCACATGCAAGATACTCAATGTCATTAGTCATTGATGGGGTTATTAGGTGCTATGGAAACTGGCTCTGACTCACAACGACCCCGTGTACAACAGAATGAAACACCACCCAGCCCTCAGCCATCCTCACAATCCTTGCTAAGCTTGAGCCTATCCTTGCAGCCACTGTGTCAATCCATCTCGTTGAGGAGTTTCCCCTTTTTAGCTGACCCTCACTTTTACCAAGGAAAAAGTGTTCTCCATGGAATGTTCCCCTAGAATTCTCCTCCTCCATTTCATACCTTATCATCAAAAATTACCACATTGGACCATCAGACTTGTTTGTGAAATACAAATGCTAATAAAATATAAAACACAATAAATAAATAAAAGCATGACAAAAGTAGGTGAGAAGTCTGGCCATTCTCCCTTCTAAGGAGCATTCTGGTTACTTTCACTTCTTCCAGGACAGATGTGTTTGTTCTTCTGGTAATCCGTGATACTTTCAGTATTCTTTGTCAACATCACAACTCAAAAGCACCAACTCTTCCTCTGTTCCTCTGTCTTCCTCATTTTTTGTCCATCTTTCACATTCATATGAGACAATTAAAAATACCATGGCTTGGGTTAGTCTTCAAAGATGTTTTTGCTCCTTGACACTTTAAGGAGGTCTTTTGCTGCAGATTTGTTTAGTGAAACATAACACCTGATTTTTTGTCTGCTGCTTCCATAGGTGTTGTAGATCCAAGTAAAATGAAATCCCTGACAACTTCAATTTTTCTCCATTTATCATGATGTTGCTTGTTGGTCTAGTTGTGAGGATTTTCATTTACTTTATGTTGAGGTGTAATCTACACTGAAGACTGTATTCTTTGACCTTCATCAGTAAATGCTTCAAGTCATCTTCACTTTCAGTGAACAAAGTTGTGTCACCTGCATATCGCAGGTTGCTAATGAGTCTTCCTCCAATCCTGATGCCACGTTCTTCTTCATACTGTCAAGCTTCTCAGATTATTTGCTCAGCACACAGATTGAATAAGAATGGTGAAAGGAGATAACACTAATGCTCACTTTTTCTGGTTACCTAGTGCTGCTCTGACAAGAATATATACCACAAATGGGATGGCTTTAACAAACAAGAGTTTATTCTCTTACAGTTTGGAGGCTTTAAGTTCAAGTTCAAAGTGCCAGGCTCTAGGGGCTGGGTGAAAGCCCCTCAACCTTGGGGTCCAGCTCTGCCTTCTGCTCCTGGCCCACTGGAGCTTTTCTTCACTCAGACAGCTGCTGGCTGCTGAGACTGACAAGCCCAAGGTTGACAAGTAAAAAGGCACAGTCCTGATGTTACCAAGCCAAATGGCAGACCATTAATTCAAGTCCACTGAAAGTCCCAAGGTCGGCAGAGCATGGCAGGCTGCCGAACAATGATGTGGCTACATGCAGGGTTCAAGCGTGCCATAACCTAAAGACCATTCCAAAGCTGTTTCTTATATATGGAAAGCAGACCACATACCCAAAGCAGCTATTCAGCTGCTTGTGGTAGGCCCCATCATGGAGTTGACTGCCAGTATCCTCATGAGAAATAACTACCACCAGCTGCCCAGCCACTCAACCAGGCCCAGCCAAGTTGATGCACAAACTTAACCACCACATCACTCTTCCTGATTTTATACCATATACTATCCCAAGAGGAGCTCTGGTAGCATAGTGCCTAAGGCACTTGACTGCTAACCAGAAGGCTAGCGGTTCAAACCCACCAGCCACTCCTCGGAAGGAAGGTTGGGCAATCCTACTTCCGTAGTGATACTGCCTCGGAAACCCAAGGAGGGGTCGCTATGAGTTGGGGCCAACTTGACGGCAAAATAACAACAACAACAACAACTATCCCAAGGAGCTCTGGTGGTGCAGTGGATAAGACATTTGGCTCCTTATGAGAAGGTCAAGTGTTCAAACCCACCAGCCACTCCTTCTAAAAAGATTAAACAGCTCAAAGGCAGTGAGTTCTTTTTTTTCTTTCTTTCTTTTTTTTTTTTTTAAGTATCACGTCACTCTTTTCCAATGACAGCCTGGTCTATGTACAGGTTCTTCATGAGCAGAGTTAAGTGTTCTGGAATTCCCATTCTTTGCAATTTTATCCACAATTTGTTATGAGCCACACAACTGAATGTCTTTGCATGGTTAAAAAAACACAGGTAAACATCTTTCTGCTATTCTTTGCTTTCAGCCAAGATTCATCAACAATGATATCCTTTCTTCCACATCCTCTTCTGAATCCAGCTTGAATTTCTGGAAGTTCCTAGTCAATATACTGCTGCAACCATTTTTCAACTATCTTCACCAAAATATTATTGCTTGTGATATTAATGATATTATTCAATAATTTCCATATTCTGTTGGATCACTTTTCTTTGTAATGGGCACAAATATCGATCTCTTTCAGTCAGTTGGCCAGGTAGATGTCTTCCAAATTTCTCGGCATAAATGAGTAAGAACCTCCAGCACTGCATCTATTTGTTGAAACATCTCAATGGCTATTCTGTCAATGTCTGGAGCCTTGGTTTTTGTCAGTTCCTTCAGTGCAGTTTGGACTTCTTCCTTAATAACATTGGTTCTTGATTGCATGCAACCTCCTGAATTGGTTGAAGTTTGACCAATTCTTTTTTGTACAGTGACTGTGTATTCCTACCATCTTCTTTTGATGCTTCTTCCATCATTCAATATTTTGAATCCTTCAGTATTGCAACTCGAGGCTTAAATTTTTTCCTCAGTTCTTTCAGCTTGAGAAATGATGAGTGTGTTCTTCCTTTTTGGTTTTCCAACTCCAGGTCTTTGCACATTTCATTATAGTAATTGGCTTTGTCTTCTCAAGCTGTTTTTTGAAATCTTCAGTTCAGCTCTTTTATCTTGTCATTTCTTCCATTTTCTTTAGCTACTCTGCTCAAGGGCAAGTTTCAGAATCTCTTCTGACATCCATTTTGTTTCTTTTTTCTTCATTTCTTGTCTTTTTAGTGACCTCTTGCATTCTGCATGGATGATGTACTTGATGTCATCCCACAATTCTTCTGGTTTTTGGTCATTGGTGTTCAGTGCATCAAATCTATTCTTTAGATGGTCTCTAAATTCAGGAGGGATATGTTCAAGGTCATATTTTGGCTCTCATCGACTTGTTTTAATTGTCTTCAACTTCAAGTTGAACTTGCATATGAGCAGTTGCTGGTCTGTTCCACAATCAGCTCCTGGCCTAGTTTTGGCTAAAGATATTAAGATTTTCCATCACCTCTTGCCACAAGTGTAGTCAGCCTGAATCCTGTGTACTCCATCTGGTAAAATCCACATGTAGAGCCACCATTTGTGTTGTTGAATAAAACATATTTGCAATGAATAAGTCATTAGCCTTGCAAAATTCTATCATGCAATCTCCAGTGTTATTTCTATCACCAAGGCCAAAATTTCCAATTACTGGTGATTCTTCTTTGTTCCCAATTTTTGCATTCCAATCACCAGTGATAATCAGCACATGAATTGTTTTAAAGACTTTGCCAATTGCTTTTCATAGCCACAATTCTGTGAATTGTGTGAAAGATATCCTTTTATTATGTTTTTCTTTCAACTATGGAGCTCTGGTGGCATATTGCCTAAGGCATTTGACCGCTAACCAGAAGGTTGGCAGTTCAAACCCACCAGCCACTCCGCGGAAGGAAAACTGACAATCTGTTTCCCTAAAGATTTACCACCTGGGAAACCCAAAGGGGGTCACTATGAGTCGGAATCGATGACTTTGGTTTCTTTGTTTGTTCATCTTTCAAATAAAAGGAGGTAAGTGACTTTTTCAAGGGTGAGAAAACACTTGACACATGCCGGACACATGGATTACTGGCTGCATGTTAGTGACCTTTTCCCCATCTTTGTCTGCCGTGGAGAACTGGGAACCTTTGACCAGTACCTGAGAGAGATCTTCTTTGCGTTATTCCATGGCTAAGTTTCTGATTTCAAACTCACAATTCAGAATTGCCTCTCTCCTTTTAGAAGTGAGTGCGGTAAACTTTTTGTTTCATGTACAATTTAGTGAGTAGTGTAATTCATATATAAGCACTGAGGAAACTATTTCTACTAGGAGTTATTAGAGCCCTGAATCAAATGTCCTAAACATTTTTCTTAAACTGTGAGGTAAGGTTAGAATATAAAGGTTGAAATTTCCATCAATGATACTTATAAAACATCATGGTGCTTAATGTAGAAGATGAGTAATAAAAAGAGGCAGGGGGTTACATGATGCCCTGATTGACTAGATGATGAATTCATCTTGTTCACTCTCCAATGGCCTCTAATTGAAGGTAAAGTTTCAAAAGAAAGAGTTAACTGACACTTATTTGGCTATTAAAACCAAACTCACTTCAATTGAGTTGATTCCTGCTCATAAGGATCTCTATGGAGTTCTCAAGGTTGTAAATCGTTCAGACACAGACTGCCTCATCTTTCTTCTGTGGAGCAGCTGGTAGGTTCAAACTACCCACTTTTTGCTAAGCAGCCAAATGCCTTAACCAGTGCACCACCAGAGCTCCTTTTTTTAGCTATAGAAGGATCATAACTGAATGATCAAGATCCATATTCTAAATTAACCGTTTTCCGGTAATCTCACTGTTGTTATTATTAGTTCACCTACAAACGCTGTCAGTGCTGAAAGCCCAGGATTTTTATTTATCAGACTTGGGTTTAAACTTTGAATCTTGCATCTCCCTCAAACTAGCTATGCAATTACAGAATATCACATAATGTTTTCAATCCTTAATGGTGAAATGAAAATAATATGACAAATCTGTTAAGGATATTGTAAGAATTAATTGAAAAGACTATGTATATCTACAAATATTATCATTGGTTGTTGAACATAGCGTATTCTAAAAGTGCTTATGTATGTCAAAGTATGGCAAATATAAGAGCCTTGTAATCTAGGCTTCTGAAGTGAAGTTGTGAGAGGATTGGAAGGAAAATGGTAAAGAGTAGTGGTTGGCAGAGGATCCATGTCTTGCCAAAGACTTCAAACAAAAGATGTAAAATACTGTGCTTGCAAAAGAACAGATTCAAATATAAAACGTGGAACTCCTTTTTTGGACAGATCTTCAAACCAAATGTATCCATAATTTATGAGTTTACAATCCTTGATTTTTGTGGTTCAGCTTTAGGATGAAATTAAGGAGAGAAAGAATAAGTTTAAATAAATGAGACGCTTTCCAACCAAGCTGGAATGTGGATTTCAAGGAGAAATTAAGTAAATGAACTACTCACATGGAATGCCTGGCACAGTGACTCATATGGGATGCAGGGTGCTAGGAAATCCTAGGGCACATAGAATATCTCAATTAACCAAGAGTGTGAGGAAAGCATGTAGATGAGTGAGGCTACCACGTGTTCAAAATTCACCTACACTTTAAATGTCACCACCTGCATTACTCAAAACCAGCATAGAAGCCATCGTTCAATCCTAATACCACAACTTATGCAATACTTAACACTAACAATTACTGGCTGTGCTAGATTCTTGATTTTACTCATTTTTCATGACATGGTGCCTAAGGTACTTGATTGCTAACAAGAAGGTTGGTGGTTCAAACCCACCAGCCTCTCCTTGGAAGGACGGTTGGGCAATCTAATTCCGTGAAGATACCACCTCGGAAACCCAAGGAGGGGTCGCTATGAGCCAGAGACAACTCAATGGCACATAAAAACAACAATTAAATTCTCACAATCATACCTTAAAGTACGTGTCATTACCATCTTTGTTTTGGAGAAAATGAGGACAGGGGAGTTAAATTTGGATGAATGACTCCTAGGTAACAAATAATAGGGTTGATATTTGAACACATATGCATTTCTTTCCAGAACCCAAACGTCATACCCCATGTATATGTTTTCCTTAAAAATTGTTTTACTGCTATTACCTGCCCTTAGGGCTTCAGTTATACCACCATATCTACTATACATATACTCTCAATAAATATACTGGGTATCCACAAACATTGAGTTCAGACCAATGGAGACAATGAGTAATTTTAAATTGAGTTAAATTCAATGTTGTTTAAATTCTGTTAAGATCATTAGACTTGAAAGCACCTTGCCTGGATTCTAACCCTGGTTTTGCCTGTTAATATTTCTGTAAACTTGAATAAATTTCTCAACTTCTTGTGCCTCAAAAGTTAAATGGAGGAATGAGCTAATCAACCACTAACAGTTGTTGGAAGGAATAAATAGATATTCATAGTGTCTACAGCAGTATTTGGCACACGAGCAACACAAAAGTGTAAATTTTTAATTTGGGAAAACTGAGTTGACAATCCATGTCACTTATAACATGCCATATTGGCCAAGTGATTGTTTTTCTATAGCTCAGTTTAAAAATTTATAAAATTTGAAAGTTGGGAAGATGTTCCAAGAAGGTCCTTCAGCTTCGACAGTTAGTGCCTATATAGATAATTTATGCAGTAAATTTCATTGTCAAGCCCATGCTTTATGAATAGATTATCTCAAAACACAAAATATTGTTATTCTGAATTAATGCACCTGGTATTTTTACAATTCAATTTCATTGCAATCTTTTTTCTGTTTTACAGTGTGGTCTTTTATTCCTCGTCAATACAGGACATCTCTTGATTCCCTAATAAACTCAATGGAGAACAGAACACAAGTGACTCAGTTCATCCTGCTCGGTCTAAGCAATGCCCCAGGGCTGCAGATCCCCTTCTTTATAATGTTCACTCTCATTTACCTCATCAATGTGCTTGGGAACCTGGGAGTAATTGTGTTGATTTTGTTGGACTCTCGTCTCCACACACCCATGTATTTTTTCTTCAGTAATTTATCTCTGGCAGACATTGGTTATTCCTCAGCTGTCACTCCAACATTGTTAGCTGGCTTCCTTACAGGAGACAGTATCATCTCCTACAACGCATGTGCTGCTCAGATGTTCTTTTTTTTTTAGTATTTGTTACTGTGGAAAATCTCCTTTTGGCCTCAATGGCCTATGACCGCTATGCAGCAGTGTGTAAACCCCTACATTACACCATCACCATGACAACAAGTGTGTGTGGTCATCTGGCCATAGGTTCCTATACCTGTGGTTTCCTAAATGCCTCCATCCACATTGGGAACACGTTCAGTCTCTCTTTCTGTATGTCCTATGTGGTCCATCACTTTTTCTGTGATATTCCAGCAGTCATGGTTCTCTCCAGCTCTGATAAACATGTTAATGAGATGGTTCTTATTTTTGTGGCGATCTTCAATATCTTCTTTGCTCTTCTGGTTATCTTGATTTCCTACTTGTTCATATTTATCACCATTCTGAAAATGCACTCAGCTGAGGGATACTGGAAGGTTGTATCCACCTGTGCTTCCCATCTCACTGCAGTCTCCATCTTCTATGGGACCATCATATTCATGTACCTGCAGCCCAGCTCCAGTCATTCCATGGACACAGACAAAATGACATCTGTGTTCTACACTATGGTCATCCCCATGCTGGACCATCTTGTCTACAGCCTGAGGAACAAGGAGGTCAAGAGTGCATTCAAAAAGTTGGTTGAGATGACAAAATTGTTTCTTGGCTTAACCTTATAATATTGTAGGATCCACAACAATCGAGTTTCATTTTTGTCAGATCTTCTCTGTGGAGAGGCTCACATTTCAAAGCCCATACTGCACTTAATTCTTAAGATATTTTATCTCCTCAAAAGTCTGTGGTCTAGAAAAAAATAAAGGACACATTGCATTCTGAAATGTAATATACAAACAAGGATGGCTTATGAGAACTTAACAATATTTGGGTTTTGTTTTCCTAAATTTTTTTTTTTTCCATCACCTTCCCTCCCATCCCTGGTAACCAACAAAGTGAGTTTCCTTCCCTGAGTAAACTTTCCCTTGATTTTTTTATAATAATGGGCTCATACAATGTTTGTCCTTCTGTGATTGACTTCTTTCACCCAGCATAATGTCCTCTAAATTCATCCACGTTGTGAGATGATTCATGTGTTCTTCATTATACTTTAATGTTGCATAGTATTCCATGTGTGAATGTACCATAGTTTGGTTATCCAAACACCTGTTGATGTGCATTTAGGTTGTTTCCATCTCTTTGCTATAGTGAATGTGCTGCAATGAACATAGGTGTGCATATGTTTGTTTGTGTCCTGTCTCTCACCTCTTTAAGATATATTTATAGTAATGGAAGAGCTGCATCAAATAGCATTGCTATTTTCAGTTTTTTTAAGGAAATGCCATACCATTTTCCACAATGGTTGTACATCAAAATGTACAACTTAGGATACACTTCTTTGTTCAAGACTGTTATATCAATTTTTTAATTAATAAAAAAAGATAGCAATACCTACTGCTGTCAAGTCAATTCCAGTTCATGGCTATGGGAGCAGAATTTTCTCCTTAGAGTTTTCTTACTATAATCTTTACAGAAACTGATCACCAGACTTTTCTTTCTTGATATCTATAGGTTGAACCACCTACCTTTAACTTAAATTTATTGATCTCTTGTGTGCTATCACATGTTCACCTTTGTATATATGTCATTTAATTTAATCTTTATGACTATCTTAGGAGAGACTTGCAGTATTATTATCCCAGTTTTTTATAAGTGATAAATTGGAGAGATTAAATGATTTGGCCAGGGTCACACTGCAGCAGATGACAGAACTGAGATTAGAAGTCAGGCCACAAGATTATGCCACTTAAACTTTTATACTTGACTTTCTGACTGCATAAAGAAAGGAGTGACCTGAAGAACTTGATGGTGTGCAACTACCATTAGTGAATGTTTTGATCAGAGATTCTATTGAAAAATGTTGGTCAAAATGGGCGGAGATGTGAAACAGAATTTCAAATTCTCATGGAATCCAGACTTTCTAGATCCACTGAGAAACCTCCAAAAGTATTGCCCTGAGATAATTTTTAAGCATTATACCTAAAAAAAAAAAAAAAAAAAAAAATCCACAGAATCCTTTAAACCAAATAATATTGTTGTTGTCAGTCTGCTCTGACTCACAGGGACCCAATGTACAACAGAACAAAGCATTGCTCTGTCCTGTGCTATCCTCACAATTCTTGCTATGGGTGCACCCATTGTTGCAACCACTGTGTCAGTCCATCTCACTGAGGGTCTTCCCATTTTCTCCGACAATCCACTTTACCAAGCATGATAGGCTTCTCCAGGGACTAGTCCCTTCTGACAACTTGACTAAGGTCAGTAAGAAGAAGCCTGGCCATTCTCACTTCTAAGGAGCATTCCAGCTGCACTTCTTCAAGAGAAAATCTGTTGGTTCTTCTAGCAGTCCATGGTATTTTCAGTATTCTTCACCAACACCACAATTCAAAGGCATCAACTCTTCTTCAGTCTTCCTTATTCATTTGTTGTTGTTAGGTTCCGTCGAGTCATTTCCAACTCATAGCGACCCCATGCACAGCAGAATGAAACACTGCTCGATCCCGTGCCAGCTCCACGATCCCTGCTATACTTAAGCCCATCATTGCAGCCACTGTATCAATCCATCTCCTTGAAGGCCTCCCCCTCTTTTGTCGTCCCTCCACCTTACCAAGCATGACATCCTTCTCCAGGGAATGGTCCCTTCTTACAACATGACCAAAATAGCTGAGATGAAGTCTGGCATTCTCGCTTCTAAGGAGCATTTCGGGTGCATTTCTTCCAGGACAGATCTGTTAGTTCTTTTAGCAGTCTATGGTACTTTCAGCATTCTTTGCCAGCACCACAACTCAAAAGCATTAACTCTTCTTCAGTCTTCCTTATTCATTGTCCAGCTCTCACATGCATACGAGGCGAATGGAAATATCATGGCTTGTGTCAGGCGCACCTTA
>NW_006922006.1:909456-925823 GCF_000298275.1 Orycteropus afer afer
TAGAACCAAGCAACGTGAATTCTTTGACAACCTCAATCTTCTTTCCATTTATTGTGATGCTGCTCATTGGTCCAGTTGTGAGGATTTTTGTTTCTTTATGTTGAGATGTAAATCCCACCCCTGGAAACCAACAAAGAAAATTTCCTTCCATGTATAAACACTTCCTTGACTTTTTATTACAGACTAATACAATATTTGTCCTTCTGTGATTGACTTATTTCACTCATTATAATGTCCTCCAAGTTCATCCACGTTATGTGGTGTTTTGCCAATTCTACGTTATTTGTTAGGGTTGCATAGTATTCCATTGTGCGTATGTACCATAGTTTGGTTATCCATTTTTCTGTTGATGGACACCTAGGTTGTTTCCATCTTTTGACTATTGTAAACAGTGCTGCGATGAATATGGCTGTGCATATATCTGTTCTTGTCCTGGTTCTCACTTCTTTAGCATATATACCTAGTAATGGAATGGCTGGGTCAAATAGTATGTCTAATTCCAACTTTTTAAGGAATCACTATACTGCTTTCCACAGTGGTTGTATCATTTTAAAGTCCCACCAGCAATGTATGAAAGTCTCAATCTCTCCACATCCTTGTAAGCATTTGTTATTTTCTCTTTTTGAGCTTTGCTACTAGTGCTGGGGCAAGATGGTATCTCATTGTTGTTTTGATTTGCATTTCTCTAATGGCTAGTGATTGTGAGCATTTCTACATATGTTTGTTGGCCACCTGAATATCCTCTTTAGTGAAGTGTCTACTGATGTCTTCTGCCCATTTTTAAACTGGATTTTTTGTCTTTTTGTTGTTGAGGTGTTAAAGTTTTCTACACATTCTAGAGTTAAGTCCCTTGTCAGATATGTCATTGCCAAATATTTTTTTCCCAATCTGTAGGTTATCTTTTGACTCTCTTACAGAAGTCTTTGGAAGCACATAAAAATTTAATTTTTAGAAGGTTCCATTCATCTAGTTTCTCTTCTGCTGTTTGTGTATTTTGGGTTATTCTAGATAGTCTACTTATGCCATGTATTAGAGCCCCTAAATTTGCCCCTAGTTTTTCCTTGAGGAACTTTATGAAGATTATTATAAAGTTTTAGGTTCCACATTTAAGTCTTTGATCCATCTGGAGTTAGTTTTTGTGTATGGTATGAGGTGCAGATCTTATTTCATTTTTCTGCAAATGGAGATCCAGTTTTGCCAGCACCATTTGTTGAACAAACAATATCTTCCCCATTTAATGGATTTTGACCCTTTGTCAAAGATCAACAGACCATAGGTCAATGGATGTATTTCTGGGTTCTCAATTCTATTCAATTGGTCTATGTGTCTGTTGTTGCACCCCTCTTTGGGTTTCTGAGGCAGTATCACTACAGAAGTATATTGCCCAACCTTCCTTCCGAGAAGTGGCTGGTGGGTTTGAACTACCAATCTTCTGGTTAGCAGTCAGATGCCTTAGTCACTATGCCACCAGAGCTCCCATTGTAAATGGCATTCATTTCAATTGTAAATGGTATTGATTTCCTTATTTCTTTTTCAGAAATCTCTTGGCTGGTGTAAAGGAATCCAACTGATTCTTGGATGTTGATCTTGTATCCTGCCGTGATGCTAAATCTCTCAATTAGTTCCAGTAGGTTTTTTTTTTTTTTTTTACTGAGTCTCTGAGGTTTCCTAGGTATACAGTCATATCATCAGAAAACAGTGATAATTTGACTTCTTCCTTACCAATTTGGATGCCTTTGATTTCCCTTTCTTGCCTTATGGCCCTGGCTAGGACTTCCAATACAATGCTGAATAGAAGTGGTGATAGTGGTCATCCTTGTTTTGTTCCTGTTTGCAGGGGGCATGGTTTCCATCTTTCTCCATTGAGAGTAATGCTGGCTGTTGGATTTGCATAGATGCCCTTATTATGTTGAGGAATGCCCCTTCTATTCCTATTTTGTTGAGAGTTTTGATCAAGAGTGGGTGTTGTATTTTATCAAATGCCTTTTCTGCCTCAATTGATATGATCATGTGGTTCTTTTCCTTTGTTTTATTTATGTGATGGGTGACACTGATTGTTTATCTAATGTTGAACCATCCTTGCATACCTGATATGAACCCCAGTTGGTCATAATGAATTATTTTTTTGATCTGTTGTTGTAGTCTATTGGTTAGTATTTTGTTGAAGATTTCTTCATCTATATTCATGAGAGATATTAGTCTGTAGTTTTCCTTTTTAGTGATATCTTTGCCTGGTTTTGGTATCAAGGTTATGCTTGCTTCATAAAATGAATTTGTGAGGATTCCATCTTTTCCTATGTTTTGGAATAGTTTGAGTAGAATTGGTGTTTGTTCTCTGAATGTTTGGTAGAATTTTCTGGTGAAACCATCTGGGCCAGGACTTATTTTGTTGGTAATTTTCCTATCACTTGCTCAATTTCTTCATTTGTGATGGGTCTGTTCAACTTTTGCACCTCAGTCTGTTTAGGTAAGTGGTGTGTTTCTAGGAATCTATCCATTTCTTCCACATTTTCAAATTTGTTGGAGTACAGTTCTTCACAGTATCCTGATATTATCATTTTTATTTCAGTGGTTCTGTTGTGATGTCACCCATTTCGTTTCTTATTCGTGTTATTTGTATTATCTCCTTCTTTTCCTTTGTTAAATTTGCCAGTGGTTTGTCAATTTTATTAATCTTTTCAAAAAACCAACTTCTAGACTTGTTGAATGTTTCTATTGTCTTCTATTTTCTATTTCATTGATTTCTGCTTGGATCTGGATTATTTCCTTTCTTCTGGTAACTGTAGGCTTTCCTTGATGTTCTTTTTCTAATTGTCGGAGATTTTGGTTTAAAGTATTGATTTTTGTCTCTTTCTTCTTTTTTGATGTGTTCATTGATTGCTATAAATTGGCCTCTGATCGCTGCTTTTGCTGTGTCCCAAAGATTTTGGTATGTTGTGTTTTCATTCTTGTTTGATTCAATGAAGTTTTTAATTTCATTTTTTATTTCTTCTCCTATCCAGTCTTTCTTAAGGTTGGTGTTGTTCAGTTTCCATATGTTTGCTCTTTTTCCATTGATCTTCCTATTGTTGATTTCTAATTTGATAACATTGTGATCTTAGAAAATGCTTTGCAGTATTTCAATGTTTTTAAATTTATTAAGGCTTGCTTTTATGGCTTAATATATGGTCTATCATGGAGAATGTTCCATGTATACTGGAAAAGAATCTATGTGTGCTGTTGTTGGGTGAAGTGTTCTGTAGATGTCTATAAGGTTAAGTTGGTGGATTGTATTGTTTAGCTCTTATGCATCTTTGTTGAATTTCTTTCCAGTTGTTCTATCTTTCATTGAAAGTTGTGTGTTAAAGTCTTACACTACCACTGTGGAGTCATCTATTTACTTTTTCACTTCTATTAAAGTCTGACTTACATATTTTGGGGCTTTTTCATTGAGTCCATAGATACTTATTATGGTTATATCTTCTTGTTCAATTGATCCTTTAGTCATTATATAATGCCCTTCCTTGTCTCTTATGGTTTTTGTCTTAAAGTCAATTTGATCAGAAATTAATATCGCCCTCCAGCTCTTTTTTTGTTGCCATTTGCTTGAAATAGCTTTTTCCAACCTTTGATTTTTAGTCTATTTTTTACTTTGTCTCTAAAGTGTGTCCCTCTTAGACAGTATATTGATGGGTTATGCCCTCTTATCTAGTCTGCAACTCTCCATCTCTTGAGTGGTGTATTTAATCCATTGACATTCAGTGTAATTATCAACAAGTATGAATTGGTTGCTGTCATTTTGTTATGTGTTTTGTCATGGTGTTGCTGGTTTCATTGTTCCATATAATTTCTGTGCTGAGCTCATTATGTTTATGAATTGTATTACCATTTCCTTTGTTTTTATTGTTTTAGTATTTGCTAAATATTTGTGCTTGTCCTCTTTATTATTGTGATGTGAAGGGTTATCATTTTTCTTTGAGGTTACCCTGTAATTTATAATTTTCTCCCCGAGTTTAGAACAATCCATTCTATCTTGCAACTCTCTTGACTTCCTCACCATTTAGAAGTTCTGTAACTACACTATTTTTTCCCTCTTTTTGGTTTGTAGTTGTCCTCATTTGCCAATTGATATTTCTAGTTCCTGTTTACAATCTTGTAAGCTTATTTTACTTGATACTTCCATAGCTGTGTTGGTTTCTCGGTTATATCATCTTGTGTATTAATGGTTGGTTGTTGTTTGCTATTATTGGTTCTCTGTTCAAAGGACTCCCTTTAGTATCTCTAAAAGGTTGGTCTGGTTTTTACAAATTCCCTTAATTTCTGCTTATCTGGAAATGTTCTAATTTCACCATTATATCTGTGGGACAATTTTGCTGGGTATATAATTCTTGGTTGAAAATTTTTCTCTTTCAGGGTTTTATATATACAATCCCATTGCCTTCTTGCTTGCATGGTTTCTGCTGAGAAATCAGAGCTTAGTCTTATTGGTTGCCTTTTGTAGGTAACTTTTCATTTTTCCCATGCTGCTTTCAGGATTCTTTCTTTGTCTTTGGTTTTGGTGAGTTTGATGATGACACTTCATGGTGATTTTCTTTTGAGGTCTGTACTATTTGGTGTTCATTGGACTTCTTGAATGGATGTATTCTCATCTTTCATTGTATCAGGGAAGTTCTCTTCCAACAAATTTTCTCAGTGATTTCCTTTTTCTCTTCCTGTGTGGAATTCTGATTACATGTAGATTATACTTTTTGATTGTATCCCATGTGAACCTTAGGCTCTCTTCATTTTGTTTTGATCCTTTTTTTGACTGATCCCTTTCCAAAGAAGTATTCAGGTATTTGTCTTCAATCTCATTAATTCTGTCTTCCATTGATTCAATTCTACCTTTTCCCTTTTGATGTGTTGTCTATTTCTGAAAACTTAGTATTAATCTTCTGGATTTCTATCCACAGATTTTGTATCATTTCTAATTTTTCACTTATTTTGTCATTTTGTTCTTATATTTTCTTCTGAAATTGTTCTAGGGTTTTGTCAGTGTTTTCTTTGGTCTGTCTCTCAGTCCTTTGAAGGTACCTAAATATAATTCTTTTGAATTCCTTATCAGAGAGTTCCAATGCTGCTTCTTCCTCAAGGATGTGTTCTGGGTCTGTATCCTGCTCCCTATTTCTACCATGTTATCTTGCTTCGTTGTGTGGACTGTGATGGTCTGTTGTTTCCAAGACATTGTGACATTGTTGTTAGATCTCTGCTAACTGTTTGTGAAGAGCTATTAAGGGTGAGTCAGGCACTTCTTGGTTGTCATTTATCATTGGCCAGTTGGTGGAGAAGAAAGTGGTGGCTCTTAGTAAGTGGAGTTGTAGAGGTGTGGATGTGGTTCTATTGTATGAGCATGGTTGCTGTCTCCTACTTAGTTAGACAAAAACAACAATTGAAAAACTATCAAAAGAGTAAAAGCAAGCAGACAAAAAATCACACTGTATAAACACACAGGAACAACCACTCAAAAAAAAAAAAAAAAAAGAAAGAAAGAAAGGAAAAGAAAAAGAAAAACTATCTGGGGATAGGGCAATAAGAGAAAAGAGGTAGAATAGGAGAATAACGAAGAAAAAATGAGAAAAATGCAAAAAGAAAGACAAGGAATTGGGTTAAACACAAGAAAGAAAAAATGGGAACTAGGAACAGGGAAGAGAGAAAAAACTGAAAGCTAGAACCTGGGAAGGGAAGAATAAAGATCAATAAGAAAAAGAACAAAAATTATAAAAAGAGAAGAATAGTAATAATTTTAAAATAGACAAAAACAAACAAGCTAAAAAAGGAAAAAGAGAATCTGGGCAGGGTGGGGCAGAGCACCTAGACTCTGAGCACACAGAAGGTGGGTGGGAGTGAGGGGTAGGCACACATTCGTTCACCAAGACAGTGTGGGGTATAAGAGTAACAAGGGTAATATCACACCTTTCCAGTCATTCATGTCCTGTATGTCCTTGTGGTTCCCAACAAGTGGAGCCTATTCTTAAGTCCCTGGAATCTGGGAGAATGCTGTTGCTTTAAATACCCAAAATGGTTGAACCACCTGTAAACATTCAAAATGGCTTTGCCCTCTGGACAAGCAAAAGCTCAGCCTATCTCCCTCTTCACTGCCTCCTCTTTTATTCACCAGCCACCAGTGAAGTCCTCCATGCAGTCCCTGGATAGCAGGGCTGATTTTTAGGTTAGTTCTTAGGTCCTAACACCACTTGGGAGCTCTGGTGGCATAGTGCCTAAGGCACTTGACTGCTAACCAGAAGGTTGGAGGTTAAAACCCACCAGCCACTCCTCAGAAGGAAGGTTGGGCAATCTACTTCTGTAGTGATACTGCCTTGGAAACCCAAGGAGGGGTCGCTATGAGTCAGAGATGACTTGATGGCACATAACAACAACAACACTGCTTGCCAAAATTCAAGATGTCCATGCCATCAGGATAGCTGACAGCCCACAGCTCCGTATGTCTCCTTTTTCAGTGTTTTCATGCAGGTTCTTCCACTAGTTGGAGTTTAGTCCACTTTTGTATCCTTCCTTTCATAGCTCAGGACTCCAGGATTATCTTCTGTATCTGAGTTAATTGGTTCCCCTTTTCTTTCTTGAAGAGGGTCTATGTACTTTGTTTGCTTATTCTGCCATCTTATCAGAACCCAAAGTGACATCTTTACTCCTTAACACTTTAAAGTGGTCTTTTGCAGAATATTTGCCCAGTGCGATATGCCATCTGATTTCTTGACTGCTACTTCATAGGGTATTGATTGTGGATCCAAGTGAAATAAAATATTTGACAACTTCAATCTTTTCTCCATTTATTTTGCTGTTGCTTATTGGTCCAGTTGTGAGGATTTTTGTTTTCTTTATGTTGAGGCGTAATCCATAGTGAAGTCTTTAATCTTCATCAGTAAATGCATCAAGTCCTGTTCACTTTCCAAATAATAGTTAGCTTAGTTAGTAAAGAGTGCCTGGTTTAAGTATTGTGGTCTTTTAAAGATCTATGTGTGATTAAATTGACAACAGCAACAGAAAAGTTGATAGAAGCTTAAGCCCAGTGAGTTTATGTTAACAGTGAAGGAGTAATTCAGAAAAACAGGGTAACAATGGTTACACAATTTTAAGAATAAAGTCAATGTCACTGAATTGTACATGTAGAAAATTATGAATTTGTGCATGTTTTGCTGTATGTATTTCAAACAGCAGCAAAAATTAAAAAAATAAATCTTAAAGGAGTGATAATTCCCTCTTAAGGAAGTGACAATTTTTAATTTTGGGGTCAGAGGTAATTGTACAGAAGAAAGAAAGGATTCAACAGTTTAGCTGTAAAAGAGAGAAGAGAAAATATCCAAACTGTAGCTGCACAGTAGTAAGTCATGTGGGTATTTAGTAAATAAATAAGCAAAGTAGAAAGATTTTCATTCTGGAGAGATTGTGCAGGTCTGTAAGAAAGAGTTAGATACAAGAAAGCTTATGTGAGCTCTTGGCATCACCTAAGCCATAGATCTCAATGATTTTTTAAAAATTTTAAAAAAATTTTTAAAGTTGGCTGTGGTGTTTTTCAGTGTTTATTGGAGGCTCTTACACCTAAGCTTCCATTCCCTTGTGTCTTCATAAGCTCTTCCCGCCAAAATGCAAACATTAGTTTCTGATATATCCAGCTGAGGTCAGGTTAGGGGAGCCAGCCCGGGATCAGGAGCCTCCTGAGATATCCACCCACTATGTTTCCCTGGAGACTTGTGTAAACAAGTCGCTGTCTCTGCCTTCTCATTTGCAAGAGCACAAGCTCAGATTCAACCGCACAACCTAGAGCTGCAGAGGTAGGGAAGGAGTTCCTCCGCCATAATGCTTTCCTGGTTGTGGACTTCTGGTCAACGACCTGTGTATGGCGGTGTTCTGTGTCCGCACCTCTGGAGCTTCATTGGCCCATTCCTAAAAAACAAGTAAGTAGTCGGAAAATATAAAATCATAGCTGGTTAAAGGTTGAAGGGATTCTATCATTTTATTTTACAAATAAGGAAAATGGAAGTTAACCAAAGACACTCTGTTAGCTGGTCGTTCCTTTACTCCTAGTCCGTTGCTCTTTCCACTCTAGCACACTACTCTCCGTCATGCAGATTTACATGCTCATTGTTATCACATGTCCTCATATAAATAAATGGTTGGAATGAGAGGAGTTTTTACTCAAAGGCAGGAAGATAGGGTCTCTTAACTGCATTTGATTTAAAATGTGCTATAAGAGTAAAAACCTCAAAAATCCCTTGCCCTGGAGTCAGATCTGAGGCATAGTGACCCCTCCTTGGGTTTCTGAGGCAATATCACTACAGAAGTAGATTGCCCAATCTTGCTTCCAAGGAGTGGCTGGTGGGTTTGAACCGCCAGCCTTCTGGTTAGCAGTCAAATGCCTTAGGCACTACACCACCAGAGCTCCTGCTGTAAGAGTGGTAAGGCAAATATCATTCCTCTCTTTCTGAATTTCAAAAGTTGCAACACTGCCAACATCTATTTGTGGATCCCAGTTTTTGAGCCATTTGTTTTGGTAACATCAGAGTTTGGATTTTCAGTTTTATTGGCTGAATATCCTGCATAACCAAGAAGGAAGGGCTCAAATTGTCTGATTTAAAAAAATAATTACTGTCTTATACTTTTCAAATAACTTTCATATTCATTGTAAGATCAGAACATTATAGCACCCTAGAAAGGAGTTGGACAAAGCATTTTATTTTGTGAATTAAAATCAAGTCAGCGGCAAGCCTATGCCCACCCAGCTTGTTACCAATAAATGTAGGATTAAAATTGGTCTTGTGTTTTGTACTGCTATTCTATTGTCATCTCTACACCTCTGAACCCCTAGATTTACGTGTCCCTTTATATAAGTCATTTGGCTACTAACCAGAACATTTGGCTGCTAACAAGGTCAGTGGTTCAAGCACAAAAAAGCTGCTCCCTGGAAGAAAGATGGGGCAATCTACTTCCATAAAGATTTATAGCCTCAGAAACTCAATGGGAGAATGTAAACAGATGCATATGTTTATGTGTTTGGGCTCAGTCAGGAAATTCCAACAAGCATAGACCTCTAAGAACTGATAAGCCAGGAAGTAACTTCATGGTCGGTAGGAGGTTCTGGCAAATTCTTGGCACTCCCCTGCGGATTTTATAACACGAGATATTTTTATTAGAGCACTTATCACATTTTGGGGAATGATTTGAAGAGCTTGCTGTCTCTACTCTCATTAAAGAGTCAGGAATTATGATATTCATTTTGTAATACAAGGTCCTGGCATGGAATTTGACATATTTGAAAAGTTATCTAGGAGAGAAACAAAAAAAGAGAAAGGCAACAAGCACTGAATGCTTCTGTATGCCAGGCATTGTGTTAGTAGGATTCGTGTCTCTTTTTATGCCTACAATATCTTAATTTAATCTTTACAACCCAGTGAAATAGGTATGCAGGTATTATATGAACTTAATATTTCACAGAGAATGAAACTGAGATGCAAGGAGTGAACATATATTCCCAAAGCCATAGCTCATCTAAGTTCCTAATCAGTGGGTGATGGCTCTTTGTACAATGGAAAAAGTATTCCCTTGTATTATACTTGGTCAAACGGTCTAGGCTCTTCTTCTAACTGGTTATATTGTATCTATAATCTAGCACATTACTTCCTCCAACCATTTCTCTTAGGGTTCAATCCCATCTGTCTGATTACTACTAATTACTGTTGTGCATTGACCCCTAATTGAGATTTTGGTTACGCAGTGAGTCTCACTAATGAAGAACACTTATCTGCTGATAGTTTACTGTTTATACCATTGTGCTTATTAACTTATTCCTTTATCCATTATATTTCCTCTGTCTAGTATTACAGTATTAATAGTAGTAGCAGTAAAAATAATAGCTGAAACTATTGAGTCTTGCTATAGTATAAGTTATTGCATTCATCCACTTTCAAAAGGAAAGACTGTTATGCCCATTTGGAAGATGTGGAAGCACAGAAAGGTTAGTTAACTTGACCCACTATTTTGAGATGAGTGTTGAATATGATGGATTTTAGACTATGTTTCTTGGATTCAAATCCCAGTTCTACCAATAGCTTTCTTACTTAAGGAAGTATTTACCTCCTTAAGCCTCCCTTCCCTTCAAAGCAAAAGGGAATAATAGTACCTGCCTCACAGAGTTGCTAATTGTATATATGAGTTAATGTACATGAACAGCTTACAATAGTTTTCTAGCACGTTGTTGTTGTTGTTATGTGCTGTCGAGTGGGACACAACTCATACCGACCCCTCCTTGGGTTGCCGAGGCAGTATCACTACGGAAGTAGATTGCCCAACCTTCCTTCTGAGGAGTGGCTGGTGGGTTTGAACCGCCAGCCTTCTGGTTAGCAGTCAAGTGCCTTAGCCACTATGCTACCAGAGCTCCTAGCAAGTAGTAAGTGCTATAAAGTGTTTGCTATTATAATAACTGATCATCAATCTTATTTCTTCAGTCTCCAAGCCACAGGTCAGACATTATCATTTCCAGAAAGCCTTCCTGTATCCCTAAATTGGGTTTAAAGTGTGTATTTTCTGCTCAAAGTACCTTGGCATGCTGGTATTCTAACAATACATTAGGACTAACATACTTGTTTGTGCACAGCTGGATCTAGGTTATCCTAAAAACAAGGGTCATATTATATCCTGCCTTGAATGTGAAGGACTGTTAATCAAGGAGAATGAAAGTAACCAGAGATTCAAGGACCAGGAGTGGCTTTTGTGTTGAAACAGCCTCTCATATTATAATCACCACAGCCACAATTAGCTGTCAGCTAAGCGGCCTCTGGAGATGAGCACATGATACATGCAGGAGATGTGTGGTTTGCTGGGGAACGCAGGGCCTCTGAAGAACCGTTCATCGATGAGTCAATTCTCACCTGTGGCAACCCCCTATGTGTCAGAGTAGAAATGTGCCCCATGGGGCTTTCAGTGGCTTATTTTTCAGAAGTCAATGTCTACGTTTCTTCTGAGGGACCTCCGGGCAGAGTCAAATCCCCAACTTTTCAGTTAGTACCCAAGCATGATAACTGTCTGCACCGTCCAGGTCCTCCTGTCCTAGTCTCTAGCGGAACATAATGGTAACTCTTCCACCTCTCCCTGCTCCTCCCCCTCACAAATAAAGCATAGGTGATGTTGGCAGATGGGAAACGGCAGCCTATGAGAAAAATAAAGATTTCAATGTGAAGAGAAAATACCTAAAGTTTTGCCTCTAGCTTTGGCAAAACTGTTCATTTCATTGTAAAGTTACTGAAAGACGCGAACACACGAAGGTGATACAGGCAATTGCTAAAGTTGCTTCAGGGCCCAATGGTTGAAGTGAAGCATCCTGTTAATGGCTTTAATGGATTAGAGAGAAAAGTCTGGGATTCCGAAATTAGAGCCCCAAGTTACTGTGTATCTTCAGCTGTGACGAGTAAGTTGGTGAGGGATCCCAACAGATGGGGAATGTATTTGACAGGACCTGTCAGCATTTTACACAAGTAAAACAAACAAACAAAAAAAAAACCCAAACTCACTGCCATTGAGTTGGATCCGACTCATAGCGACCCCTCCTTGGGTTTCTGAGGTAGTATCTCTATGGATGTAGATTGCCTAACCATCCTTCCTAGGACTGGCTGGTGGGTTTGAACCGCCAGCCTCTGGTTAGCAGTCCAATGCCTTAGGCACTACACCACCAGAGCTCCTTATACACCAGTGACTGGCCAAATGTTTCTTATATATTACTTTCTGTATAGCTATAAGGAATACAGTATATCAGTGGATAAGAATGCTTGCAAGATATGGCAAGCAGTGAAAAAGAGTCCTTCTGATGTAGTGTAATGTGTACTGCCAAGCATATCATACACCAAGCAAAGTGGAATGTGCCAAAGTCATAATCTAGACCCCTGTGACAACCAAGAGACATTCTAGTGCCTTTTCATGCCACCTCCAGATGAATGACTTCACTCACCCACTTCTACCCAGAACTCAGTCCAGCTTCTTGCACACAGGATCCTGCTCTGGAAGGAAGATATGCATGTGAGCAAGAGACTCTGACAGCAATTCCTTTCTCTGGTAGAGTTCAAATAGCATTATCTTCTGTTTTCTAGGTGCCTGCTATGGTGATTCACCAACAACTTGGATGGAGAACATCTCAGAGGTAACTGAATTCATTCTTGCGGGATTAACAGATGCCCTGGAGCTGCAGGTCCCTTTATTTATCATTTTCACTCTCATTTATTTCATCACTATAGTTGGGAATGTAGGGATGATTGTGTTGATTCTATTAGACTCTCGTCTCCATACTCCCATGTACTTTTTCCTCAGTCATCTCTCCCTGGTGGACTGTGTTTATAGCTCGGCAGTCACTCCCAAGGTGATGATAGGGTTTCTTACGGGAGATAAGATCATTTCCTACAATGCATGCGCTGCCCAGATGTTCTTCTTTGTAGCCTTTGCCATTATTGAAAGTTTACTTCTGGCCTCGATGGCCTTTGACCGCCATGCAGCAGTGTGTAAACCCCTGCATTATACTACCACCATGACAAGTACTGTGTGTGCTCTGCTGGTCACCGGCTCCTACATCTGTGGGCTCTTGCAGTCTTCCATCCATGTCGCCTTCACTTTCTGCCTCTCCTTCTGTCATTCCAATGTGGTTAATCACTTTTTCTGTGACATCCCCCCACTCTTGGCTCTCTCCTGCTCTGATATCTACACAAATGAGATTCTGCTCTTCACTTTGGCAGCTTGCAATGTCGTTTTTACTCTCCTGGTTATCTTGAACTCTTACCTGTTTATTTTTATTGCTATCCTGAGAATACACTCGGCTGAGGGACGAAAGAAGGCCTTTTCCACCTGTGCATCCCACCTCACCACTGTTTCCATGTTATATGGGACAATCACCTTCATGTACTTACGACCAAGCTCCAGTCATTCCATGGACACAGACAAAATGGCATCTGTGTTCTACACCATCATCATCCCCATGCTGAACCCTCTGGTCTACAGCCTGAGGAACAAGGAAGTCAAGAGTGCATTCAAGAAGGTCACTGAAAAAGTAAAGTCTTCATTGGGCTTAGCCAATTAGAAGTAGCATGCACACCTGTAAAGTGTCTATAGGGTCTTTACCCAGCTACTGCCAAGACAATTCTAATTCCACGTGTGTCAGAGTAGAACTGCGTTCCATAGTTTTCAATGGTTGCAATCTTACAGAGGTGGATTGCAGGGCCTTTCTTCTGTAACACTGCTGTGGATTTGAACTGCCAACCTTGCAGTTAGTAGTTGAGCACACACTGTTTGCACCACCCAGGAATCTTATTGGACTTCCAGTACCTGGGAATATTTTCTGAAGTTTAATTTTCTTTTCTTGAATTTCTCTGAGCAATTCCTTCCCACATGAGGTCTATTTTATCCATGCATTGGGAATATGACTAAGTTGGAGGAAAATTTGGAAGTCTTTTTCCAGTAATAGGATACCACTTCTATCTTAATGTCATGATTGTTATCCTAGGTGCTATAGGATCCCACACTGCATACTCTATTGATCTCACACTACATTACTCTATTATGAGGTTTGCTGGTAGATCTCGTAAGCGTATGATCCCAGAGTTACATTTGCAGTCCTCAGAATCAAAAGATCTCCCTGATTCTCATGCAAAGCATAGAGCTGTGGTTCTCAGACATTAGAGCTCCAAAGAATCACTCTGAGATAATATTGAAATGCAGATTACTAGAATCTAATTCTAGATCATTTTGTTTAGTGTATCTGTGATGGAGCCAAGAAATCTGTAGAATTATCCCAATTGATTAACACCTACTTTACCTTGAACTTATATAGCAAAAATTCCAGTGGTGAGTTTAGATAACGAGGGATACCATGTAATCTAAATCTATTTAGTTTCTGGATTTCAGATAACAGAGTTCAGAAAGCAAGGGACTCATCTATCCAGAAATATATCCACATCTATTCCTTCCCAGGGTGGCACAAACAGTTAAATATTCAGCTGCTAACCTGACTCAGGCAACCTCGTGTGTTACAGAGTAGAATTGCGTTTTCATGACTGTGACCTTTCAGAAGTAGATTACCAGACCTTTCTTCCAAGGCATCGCTGGGTAAGTTTGAACTATCAGTCTTTTGGTTAATAGCTGAGTGCTTAATCCTTCGCAACACCCACAGACTTTATGTATTGTCAGGGGAATTTCCCAGGGAGGATGAAACCTCCCCCTGAGTAGGTTCAGAGAGAGGAAAGAATTTACCCAGAGGTATAGTTACTGGCATGAATGTTTACTCAGAATAGGAGCAAAAGAGAATCAGGAGAGAAAGGATTCATAAGACAAAAGATGAAAGAAAGCAGGCTTACAAACATTGCTAGCAGTTCAACATCCAGTGGTGGTGGGCTGGGCTGGATCCAAGATGTCTGCTAAACTCTCCCATCTTTTGGGGGAATATTTATACCTGAGTCTGAGGAATTGGGGCTGGGGTCCACATAACTGGGACTGGAAGGCTGTGGGACCAGTTTAAGACTCAGTGGTGCCGGGCTGCTCAGGATGGGGTCCCAGGGAGTGCTTTACGAGACCACCTGTGTGTGCTCCAATAAGACCTTTCTGGTTAGGAAACTTTTATTGCCTAAAGCCATTCTAAGGATGGGTTAATACCTGACAGAGGAGAGCAGAGTTGGACATGACAGAGAGAAAGAAAGAAAATGGGGTGTCATTTTTGTAAGTGTGGCTAAACAAGATGGGGTCCCCAAGATGGGGAGTTGCAGTTACTGACCATACAGTATCGTCTCTCAAAAAAACCAAACTCACTGTCAATGAGTCAATTCTGACTCATAGTGACCCCCATTGGGTTTCCAAGGCTTAAATATTTACGGAAGCAGACCATCTTACCTTTCCTCCATGGAGTGGCTGGTAGGTTTGAATCACCAGTGTTTTAGTTAGCAGCCACTTGCCTTAACCACTGCACCACCAGAGTTCCTTCCATTTATCACCTAGTGGCTTTAAATTATTTACATAGACTACCTTAGTCCATTCCCACAGGAATTCTGAGAGGAGCAACTATACTGTTGCTGTCATTGTTAGGTGCTGTTAAGTCAGCTCCATGTCATAGTGACCCTGTGTGCAACAAAATGAACACTGCCCAGTCCTGCATCATCCTCACAATCTTTACTGTGTAGGAGCCCATCATTACAGCCACTGTGTCAATCTGTCTCACTGAGGGTCTCCCCCTTACTTATTGACCCTCTAATTTACCAAACACAATATCTTTCTTCAAGGAATGGTCTCTTATGACAAAAAGACCAAAGTAGGTGAGACAAAGTCTGGCCATTCTCGCTTTGAAAGGGCATTCCCCCTGCACTTCATCTAGGACAGATCTGTTCATTCTTCTGCAGTCTATGGTGTTTTCAGTATTCTGAAACCATACAGAGGAAGCAGGTTCAGACATGAAATCACATAAGTAGAAGCTGGCAAAACCAGAATTTGAACTTTTACTTGAGTCTCCAAAACACATCTTTTCCAGTCTAGTACAGCTAAAAATTGCTGAGTATCTACAGCACATTAGTAGAGGACATAAACAATATTGTTGTTGTTGTTGTTATGTGCCATCGAGTCAGACTTGACTCGTAGCGACCCCTCCTTGGGTTTCCGAGGTGGTATCACTGCGGAAGTAGATTGCCCATCCTTCCTTCCAAGGAGTGGCTGGTGGGTTTGAACCCCTAGCCTTCTGGTTAGCTGTCAAGTGCCTTAGGCACTCTGCTACTAGAACTCCTATAAACAATATTAAGATGAGAAAAAAATCCACCTCTTGAGGATCACTAAACTTCTCAACATAACACAATTCACTTTGTAATTAAAGCAATAGAAAGGCTGGAAGGAACGTGAGAGAGTCTGAATGACATTGACCTCATATTTTCCTTGAGCTGTCTAAATCTCCTTCAGTGTTGATGATCTGAAGCTATCCCAAATCCCTACCCCTTCATCACAGCTCTAAACAGGCACATATTAAAAATGTCTAGGTTTTGAAGCTGTCGGAGCAATATGGAAGGGATTAGAGCCCTAGTGTTCTGTCCATGTGTTTCTGCTACTTACGATGAAGCCCTCGTTATCTGAGAAGACTTGTCAGCCTTGTGTTTTGAAGCTTTGTGCTACATAATGGGAATCTTCACTTGAATAAAGAAGCAAAGCTGGAAAATTTGCATGCTACAGTGAACATTCTCTTTTAGGAATACTGAAGATCATAAACCTTAAAATCGGACGTGCTCACCTTCACCAAATCTCAAATGTCCCATTTTTTCACTGAGAAGAAATAGGAAGAGGACATGAAAAGATGAATGCGTGCCCTTAGCCTCCTTGCCCTGGCCTTT
>NW_006922006.1:925958-948331 GCF_000298275.1 Orycteropus afer afer
GTAAGCAATGACTGTAACCAGAAGTTTCTTTCAGGATTATTTTCTGGGAATGGAAGCATCGGGAGCAGCAAAATGAGCTCCAGTCCTCTACCAAACTACTAGGGTGACGTTGACTTCTAATAAGATAATAAATTCAAGATTAATAGTGAGAAGGGCTCCTTTCTTGTGTACCACAGAGACAGGAACTAATATCCGGGGTCACCCAAAGTGGTTCCCTCATGCACAAGCAAAACCAGAAAGCCAACATGAGGCTTCCTAAATGTTAAAAAATGAGCTCTGAATGTGGCATCTAATGGGAATTGTAAGTTCCTCATGGTCTGATGGTTAAGGCATTTGGCTGCTACCTAAAAGGTGGGTAATTCAAACCCACCAGCCACTCCATGGAAGAAAGCTGAGGCAGTCTGCTTCCATAAAGATTTACAGCCTTGGACACCCAATGGGGGTCGCTATCAATTGGAATAGACTCACTGGCAGTGTTTGACTTTGAGTTTGAGGATGGACATCAGGTCATCTCTCTCTCTCTCATCCTCTGTCTCATCCTCTACCAGGCTTGGTTTTTTTATACCACCACTACTGCTAGTACTCTGTGGAGCCCTGGTGGCACAAATGGTTAAGCACTCAACTGCTAACAGAAAGACTGGCATTTCAAACCCACCCAGCAGCTCTGCAAGAGAAAGACTTGGCAGTCTGCTTCTGTGAAGATTATATCATCTGGGGCTGCTCTACTTTGTCATATGGAGTCACTGTGAGTTGAAAATAACTCAGTGGCACCTAACAACAACAAATGCGACTACTGCCTGATGCCCTTGAGCAAAGTCAGTTCCAACTCAGGGCAACCTCACGTGTGTCAGAGTACAACTGTGCTTCCTATGGGTTTTCATCGCTGTGACTTTTCAGAAAATCATTGGGCTTTCTTCTGAGCTGGCTCTGGGTGGGTTCAAATAGCCAACCTTTCCGTTAGCAGTTGAGCACTTACCTAACCATCTGGGCTACCCAGGGACTCCTGGATTTTTTTTTTTTTTTTAATAGGAATCATTAAATGCTAAAATGAATGTGTGAATTAATTAATGAGTAAAAGAGTGACTAAATGATTAGGTGTGTGAACAAATGAATGAATATGTGAGAGGAAGGGGAAATGAAATGAATGGATATGTCAGCACCAAGCTAGATCTCTAATGCCTGATCATAGGATTCAAGAGCTGCTTGTTGTATGTGTCCAGAGAGGGGGCATCTCTCATCACCACACAACTGTCTTTCTTCCCACATCTTACAGAGATATAAACCAGGTACCTTCTCACTCACTGAACCCAATACCTAAATCTCAGGATAAAGCCTGACAACTACCCAGCAGAGTTGGGGATATTTCTGGCCCATCACAAATTCAGGAAATAAAGAACAACTAGTTTGAGTCTGATCAATCAAGAGAATTTAGATGGCAGTGTCTTAAATCCTTACAGAAACACCTCTAGTGCCTAAGGCATTTGACTGCTAACCAGAAGGCTCGGGGGGCAAGCCCACTCTTCGGAAGGAAGATTGGGCAATCTATTTCCGTAGAGGTGGTGCCTCAGAAACCCAAGGAGGGGTCACTGTGAGTCAGAACCAACTGGACAGCAGTGAGTTTGGTTTGGTTTTTTTGGTTTAATGGAGATGGAGTAGAAGAAAACGACACCTGTTATCCATCTCCATTGGCCTGCGGCAAGAAAGATAAACAGAGGGGATGGGAACTGGCATCTATTGAGAACACTCACTGTGATTCAGGCACCGTGCTAGATACTCTCTATTTTGATAACAGTGGGAGTTGTTCTTCCTCATGGGAGCCTCACAAAGTGGGTTGTCACTCCTTGCAAAGCCAGACTGCAAGAACAAGCCTGCTTTTTCTCTAAAGAATTTTCATTAAAATAACAAACATTCAGAAAAGAAATCACTAACTGTCTTACAAGCATAAAGAAAACTTTAAAGTGAATATGCTTAAAATACTTATAAACTGGGCTAGACATACATCCAGTATGAATTCTTCATGCTGAACAAGTATCTTTAAATTGTGTGAGTATGATGATCAAGAGCAAGCACCTTGAGAGGATACACTATACGTTGCATTGATAAATCTGTGTCTCATTTACCTCATCTGCAAAATGGGCGATGATAATAGAACCTACTTCATAGGGTTGGGAGCTCTGGTAGCATAGTGTCTAAGGCACTTGACTGCTAACCAGAAGGCTGGTGGTTCAAACCCACCAGCCACTCCTCGGAAGGAAGGTTGGGCAATCTACTTCTGTAGTGATACCACCTTGGAAACCCAAGGAGGGGTCATTATGAGTCAGAAACGACTCAATGGCAATGTGTTTGGTTTGGTTTTTCATAGGGTTAGGGTGACGTTTAATGAAATGGCACATTTTAGACACTTAACATGGTGCTTGGTATACTATTAAGAAATAAGTAAAGGCTGTATATTTTCATTATTTTGTTTGGAAAAGTAATGAAGAGAGGACAGAACCATTCTTCTGTATGTTGTCTGCTTTGGAACAGCTTCCCTGTTTCCTCCTCTCATTGAAGAGCTCGAACTTTTTAAACTGGACTTGTGTTCTTATACTGCCTCCACCTGGAAGGCACCTTTATGGGGTCAAGGACCATAACAAGGACAGGATTTCTCTGCCTGACTTTGTTTAATCGAGTTAGTCAAAACAAGTTGGACAGTGTGACCTCAGCCGCAGGCTCATCTTATTCTTCCCCCCTTTGAGATTCACAGGAAATATGTTGAGAACAGAGGATTGTATGCAAGACTGCTACCTCTCATCAGTAGTGCTAAAGTATAAATGAAAAGAATACTTCAAATAATAATGATGTGAGTGATCTTCAGTGGCACTACTCCCCAAAACACACATACACAGCCACACATACACCATATAATCTCGTCATGTTTCAAAGTTCTCTGTGAGCTATGTAATAAAATTATTCCTCTCCAATATTCCAATGGGAGAGAAACATTTGTGCTTTGCAGTAGCATGTGTGCATTTTATCAGTGGCTTTCCCAGGACAGTGTTAATTTTTGAGAAAGGAGGCAGAGAATGAAAAGGAGAGGAAGGGCAATGCAGAGAGAATACTGATTGAATGAGGACATGAGAAAATATTCCGCTTATCTTGTGAGAAGAGTTGCTTCTTCTCAGTGTGTAGGAGCCACTTCGATAGAACTCATCAAGTAGAGTGCATGCCCACTTTTGATTCAGTCACGAGTGTGTCAGCCAGCATGATTACACAGGCAAATGCTTCTGAACAAATACCATGTTATTCAAGGATTGCACTATTGGAGATTAGAACATTTGGAAGGTAATCCACTGGTTATGATTTCAATATTGTTCTTTGGAATGAAAGGAATTCCATCAGAAAGATTCCCATTTAAAATTCTGAGAAAAATCTTCCTCCACAACTCTAAGCACAGATAAATTATATACAATGTGTTTTTAGACATACATGTTGTGCTCAAAAATATATACAAATATCTGTGGTCTAGAAAATGCAGGAAGCCACAATGGTGAGTGAGAAATGAGCCTCTGACCTAGTGATGTCTGGGACCAGAGTAAGCTGCGAGGCCCTTGATAGCAACATCCCTGGGGAAACAAGGAGCAAACATAACCCGTGAGTACCACTGATAGGCTCCTTGCAAAATGCAGGAAGTCTGGATGTACTTCCTGCCCATAAGTGGGTGCTGAATGAAATCTATGGACATCTACTTGGTTTCTCTCCAGCATCAGTCCACATGCCTAGAGAAGGAAGAGAAATGGTCACCCACTTGATGAAGAAATGGGGCCAAGACATCTGCTGCTGAAATACCTGTATCACTAACATAAAATGTAAGATTCTGGCCATTACAACTGAAAAACCACTAAAAGAGAACTTAGATAAGTAAGAGAAAACAAAATACCCCAACATGAGATGGGCTCTCAAAAGAAAAAGTGAATCTCAAATACAGGGGTATTTAATCCATAACATAGAGCCAAGAAATTCAATAAATAAGTCAGGGTCAGGAGAGAATAAATACTGTATGCAAAAAGAAGATGAATAATAGAACAGTATGAAAACTTGTCCTGGGAGAGCTGTCCAGAGGAAGTGCAGCCAGAATGTTCCTTGAAAACGAGAATGGCCAGACTTCATCTCACCAACCTTGATCATGTTGTCAGAAGGGACCCTAAAGAAGGATATCATGCTTGGTCAAGTGGAAGGTCTGCAAAAAAAAAAAAAAAAGGAGGAGGTGGGGGAGGCCCTCAACGAGATGGATGGACACAGTGGCTGCCATGATGGGCAAGGATTGTGTAGGCTGGTGCGTGACTGGGCAGTGTTTCATTCTGTTGGACATAAGGTCTCTATTAATCGGGGCCGACTCGACAGCACCTAACAACAACAACAACATAAAAACTTTACAGTAAATATGCTAGATGCTCGTAAGTTAATGGAGGATAGACATTCATAAAAAGAAAACAAAAAACAAAAAATGAGTGGTTATTAAAGAAAGCTGCCAGAGCTAATAAATGAATTCAGCAAACCAACAGAATTCAAGGTCAGGACAAAAAAAATCACCTGGATTTCTATATATCAGCAATGAATTTTCTGGAAAAGAAATAAAGGAAGCAATTCCATTTACAATTGTTGTTATTAGTTGCCACTGAGTCAAGGCTATCCCTCATGTGCACAGTAGAACTGCACTCAACAGGGTTTTCAAGGCTGTGACATTTCAGAAGATGGCCAGACCTGTCTTCCAAGGTGTCTCTGATTTGAACTGCCAATCTTTCAGCTAGTAGTTGAACAGTTAACCATTTGCACTGCCCAGGAACATATGTACAGCTATATTAAACATATTTAGAGCTTTTAATGTATAAAATATATTTGCTTTTTGTTTGTTAATGTACATACTAGAATGAGTTGGTGAGAATGCTACTCCCACGGTTGTTTCTCTGTTTAATTTTAGTAATACTCATTGCAGATACATTTGTCTGTTAGAAATATATTGACAACAATTTAGGAAGAGGTGTTAAAGCAATTTTAGCAAATTTAGAATATTTATTTTCAAAAACTTTTATCTGAAATTAAATAAATGATGCTGTATCTTCAAAATTATCCTTCACTCTTTCATCAATCATCAGTCCCAATAATTTGTCCTGCAAAATGTCAAATCTAAATTATCTCTTGATGAAATAAATGGATTCCTGGTTCATGAATTTCCAGTTCATGGCTTTTTTTTTTATGAAAAATGAAATTCAAAATAGCCTTTATAGACAAATGCATAAGGTGACAACATTTCACAGATGAGTAATATCAAGCTAAATGACTGGACTGATAAATGTAATTTAATTTTGGAGTAAAACATAACCACACTCTTTAGAAATTCTTTTCTTCCAAGATTTTAACTTTTGTTTCTGTGCTTTGATCTTGTCTTCCATGAGAAGCATACTGTATTCATTCTTTGCATGGAAGTATTAAGATAATTGAAAATGCCAAAGATATTAAATAACTAAGAAAGAATGTCTAATTCACATTTCTAAAACCCCAGGTAAAACAGTTCCTTCTGTTGCAAAAACACTAAAAGTCTTTTCCACAATTCTAACAACCTCCACAGAACTTTTCTCTTCAAGAACAAGTGTCATTGAATATGTAATGTGGATTATTAATATGAATTTCCATATGGTTTTTGTTGTGTGACATCAAGTTGATTCCAACCATAGCGTCCCTACAGGACAGAGCAGAATTGTCCCATAGGCTTTCCAGGGCTGTCACCTTTATGAAAGGGGACTGTCACAGCTTCCTCCTAGAGTGTCTAGTGGGCTCGAATGGCCAAACGTATGGTTTACAGCCACATGCTTAACCATTGTGCCACTAGTCTCCTTCAATTTCTGTATTATCACATAATAATAAAAAGAATATATGACATTTAAATCATTTCCCCTTTAAAAATTTTCAATTTTCACTGTCATCAAGCACACTATTTCAGCTGACTTTTTTTAAAGCAAGAACTTCTTAATGACTTAAGCAATGCATTGATTTACATAGTGGTGACAGTGCGTAACTGCTCTACAATTCCAAGACTGGTTCCTGTCTTTGTAGATTCTCTTTCAAGACATATGCCTTCACAATTTAGTTGGCAATGTAACTTTTCATATTTTTGTACAATTTTGAACTACCTCTATTTCTTGGCAATGGAGCAGAGAAGTATTTCCTTCATAGCACCAACAAGCTTAAATTGTCCATATGCTAAAATAATTTCCACGTTACCAATGTCTGGACATTCATCAAGTTGGCAATGGAAAGTTCCTGGCTGGTGTTGTTTGCTTTTTCCATGAATTGCTCTTCCATATTATTAGACAGTTCCTGAGCACAAAAAAGTATGTTGTTATTGGAAAGGGATCTACATTTCTTGATCTACTTTTTGGCGACAGGTGCACCATTTCCAAACAAATGTCTCACATGAAGTCTTTAGCTACTATTTCAACAATTGTACATTTTTCAGTCTTGACAACAACATGCAATGGTACCTTTTATAAGAATCCCATAAAGTCTAATATTTATAAGATATTGAACATATGTTTCTGTTTTGTTTGTTTGTTTGTTTGTTTTTGCCTGAAAAACAGAAAGTTATTCTCTCATAATTCTGGAGGTGAGAAGTGTGAAACCAAGGTGTCGGCAGGACCATGGTCCCTCTGAAGGTTCTAGGCAAGGAACTTCCCTTGCCTCTTCCTAGCTTCTGGTGGTCGCCAGCAATCTTTGATATTCTTTGGCTTGTAGATGCATCACTCCACTTTCGGTCTCTACCATCACTTGGTGTTCTCCCTGTGTATCTTTGTGACCAATTTCTTTTCTCTTTTTCTTTCTATAAGCTTTTTTATTTTTCCTGCAAAGAATTCTTTGAAAGTATTTCTTTATGATTTGTATAGAGCTATTGCATATGTTTCTATAGCTTTCTTAGTCCATCTCTGCAAATGACAAAATGTGCTTTTGACTACGTCACCATCAATATGGCAATAAAATTGAACTCTATCTACGAGGAATCATATTTCTGAGTAAACTAGTAGGAACACTTTAATCTTCATTTCTTTGGAATTATTTCCATTACTATTATTATTTGCTACTAATGGTTCATTCAGAAACGATACATCTTTTTTGACAAAAAAAAAAAAAAAATCCAGTGAATTATATTCTCCATATGTAAATTAGACTTAAAAATAAATAAGTATGAGTTTCATATTATAATATTTAGAGTTCCTGTGTTTGTTTTTGTACTCTATGATCCATCTCAAATTAATTTTTTTACATTCTGTGAGAGAGCAAATTAAGGTAAATTTTTTTCCATATGGATATTTAATTGCTTCAACAGTATTTGGAATAAAACTTGTCTTTTCTCATTGTATGTTTTTGAAACTTTGTTAAGAATTAATTGACTGTATTTGTCACTGTATTCTGTTCCATTGACCTACCTATTTATATTCCAATAACTGACCATCTTGATTACTACAGCTTGATGGCAAGTATTGAAAACATGTAATGTAAATCTTCCAGCTTTGTCTTTTCCAAGACTATTTTGGCTAGTATATGTCCTTTGAATTTCTGTATAAATTTTGGAATCAGATTATTCATTTCTAAAAACACAAACAAGCAAACAAAAATTTAATGTGGTTTTATTGAGATTACAGTGATTCTGTAGACCAACTTGGGTAGAATTAAAATTTTAACAATATTAGATATTCCAATCCTTGATATGTCTACTTAGAAGAGGCAAAGATGTTATAAATATGACCCAGAAGGCCAAATCACAAAAGAAAAAAGCAGTAAATTTTACATCATCAGAAGACACTATTAAGAATATTAATGTTGTTACTGTTGTTAGGTGCCATCGAGTCAGCTCTGACTCGTAATGAATGTTTGCACAACAAACAGAATGAAACATCACCCAGTCTTGTGCCATCCTCGCAATCCTTGCTATGCTTGAACTCATCATTGCAGCCACCGTGTCAGTCCAACTCATTGAGGGTCTTCCCCTTTTTCGCTTGACCCTCCTCTTTACCAAATGTGACATCCTTCTCCATGGGAATGTCTCTTCTGACAGCATGACAAAGTCTGGCCATTCTCACTTCCAAGGAGTTTACCAGCTGCACTTCTTCCAGGACAGATTTGTTTGTTCTTCTGGCAGTGTATGGTATTTTCTCCACCAACACCAACAATTTAAAGACATCAACTTTTCTTCAGTCTTCCTTATACACTGTCCACCTTTCACATGCATATGAGGCAACTGAAAATATCATGGCTTGGGTTAGGGCCACCTTAGTCTTCAAAGTGATGTCTTTGTTTCTTAACACGTTAAAGAGCTCTTTGAAAGACCAGGTTCACTGGTCTGATAAAGCCTGGTGAAACCCCCAAGACCATGGCCCCTAGTTACCCTTCAAGCCTGAAATTGAACTTACTCCTGTGACTTCCAGCCAAACAATAGACAGACATACAGTGTGAACATTTATATCTGGTAGATACACTCCTTAGAATGATCAATCATGGGAGAACTAAAAGGCAGTATTTTCACAGGGAGATATTTCAGGGAACAGGAATGCATAGGAAAGAAAGACACAGGGTAGAAGAACCACAGGGAGGTAGTGGGAAGAGATGCTACATTATGGGGCTTGCAGTCAATGTCATGAAACAAAATGTGTTTGAACTGCTGTGTGGAAAATGAATTTGCTCTGTAAACTTTCACCTAAATCACAATAAAAAATTAAAAAAGAAAGAAGTATTTTGCAGCAGATTTTCCTGATGCAATACAACATCTGATTTCCTGACTGCTGCTTCCATCAGTATTGACTGTGGATCTAAGTAAAATGAAATCCCCAATAACTTCAATCTTTTCTCTGTTTATCAATATGTTGTTTACTGGTCCAGTTGTGAGGATTTTTGTGTTCTTTACATCAGGTGTAATCTATACTGAAGGCTGTACTCTGACCTTCATCAGTAAGTGCTTCAAGTCCTCTTCACTTTCAGCAAGTGAAGCTGTGTCATCTGCATATAGCAGATTGTTAATGGTTCTTCTTCATATAGTCTAGCTTCTCAGATTATTTGTTCATCATGCTGATTGAACAAGTATGGTGAAAGGATACAACCCTGACATATACCTTTCCTTATTTTAAACCATGCAGTATCCCCTTGTTCTGTTTGAACGACTGCCTCTTGGTCTATGCACAGGTTCCTCATTAACACAATTAAGTGTTCTGGAACTCCCATTCTTCACAATGTTATCCATAATTTGTTATGAGCCATACAGTCGAATGACTCTGCATATTCAATAAAACACAGGTAGACATCTTTCTGGTATTCTTTGCTTTCAGCCAAGATCCATCTGACATCAGCAATGATATCCCTTGTTCCATGTCCTTTTCTGAATCTACCTTGCATTTTTGGAAGTTCCCTGCCAATATATGCTGCAACCATTTTATAATTATCTTCAGCAAGATTTTACTTGTGAGTGATATTAGTGATTTTTTAAAAATAATTTCCGCAGTCTATTGGAATTTCCACATTCTTTATCTATATTAATAGATAACCAATAATGGGAGAAAAATATGGGCAATATGTGTATTTGAAAAAGAATTTGTATCTAGAATATATATGAAGATATATAATCATAAATAATAAAAAGATAAACAACCCAATAAAAATTGAAAAAACCTTGACCAGACACTTCATAAAAGACAATGTATAAATGATCTCAATACTCACACAAAAAAGTCTTTAAAGTGATTAGTCTTCAGGGAAATGAAAACTGAAAACTACAATGAGAAAACACCACATGGTCCTAAAATGTCTACAATTTAAAATTGACAATACCAAATGCTGGTGAGACTGCGGAGCAAATGGATCACTCATACACTGCAGATGGAAGTGCAAAATGGTACAACCACTTTAGAAAACAGGTAGTTCTTGTAAAGTTAAAAACATATCTATTCTATGACTTAGAAATCCTGAAGAATGGACAGGAGTTCTGCAGGTGACCCTCCTGTACTTAGCCCTATATTAAAAGGCTCATGTTTCCTCCAAAGCAATGTCACTCTTTGTTGCTTCCTCCTGAGGAGCAATGTATCCACTGATTCTTTGGACAATCCCTTGGGTGCAAGGGTCTTTCACGTAACCTAATATGCTTTATTATTGTATTTGGCATCAAAGTACGTGCGCTGTAGTAAATTACTTTGTGTGGCTTTTCTACCCATAAGTCTTTGTAAACTCCAAGGTGGGATTTTCTATGAGCAACTGAGGAGCTCCTGATTGCTGAAGGTGTCCACCTAGAGTATTTCTGTTGGGAGTGGCACAAAACAATGTTCTGGGAGGTGCCCACTCTCTCTCAGGTGCTTAGAGTTCTGATGCTATGATTGGCTAGTTTGACCACCCTGCCAGGCTCAAAAGGAGGTCTCCTAGAGGCAGAACTCTCTCTCTGACTGCTGGTTGAGGAAGACGTGCTGCCGAAAGAGACACGTGCTGCTGAAAGAGACACAGGCTCCTGAGACACGAGTTGCTGGGAGAGAGACACAAGAGACACGCATTGCTGAGTGAGACACCGAGGGACCAGCACTGCTGGGAAAGAGACTGTGAGAGACTGTTGGCTGAGGGACGGTGGGCTGGGAGAGAGACTGAGCATTTTTTCCTGAACTTGAATTGTAGCCTGTGGTGCTTCCCTAATAAATCCCATAATCTGTGACCTCTGTGTGGCCACTGCAGTGAATTATCGAACCCAGGAGAGAGGTGGTGGGTGCTTTGGGAGGAACGGTTGGTGAAAGGGCTGGAGGGAGGCAGCATGTCTGGCCTTGTAGGAATAGGCCTTGGGTTACTGCTGGTAATCCTGTCTTCCTCTTGTAAGGTTAGAGGAGGTCAGAACATGTGGCCTCCTTGCCCTTTTTGAAGTACGATAAGCAACTGCCTTGTCAAATACTTGTTTCCCACATTAAAATTATTCCCCACCTAAAAAGGTTCACAGTGTGCTGGTCTAAAGTATGTTCCCACATTCAATGCAGGAAAGTGAGAGAAAGTCAGGAAAGGTGATGCAAGGAAAACACTGAGAGTCCATTTGTGCTAGGAACTAACATATTCTAAAGGAGCAACCCCTGGAGAAGAACTCCATGTGAGGTAAAACAGAGGGTCACTGAAAAAGAGGAAGACCCTCAATGAAGTGAATTGACACAGTGGCTGTAACAATGGGCTCGAACATAGCAATGACTGAGAATGGTGCAAGGCCTGGGCAACGTTTCATTCTGTTGTGTGTGAGGCTGCTGTAAATCAGAACCAACTCGATGGCACCCAACAACAACAAGGGCAGCAGCCAGTTCTCAAGACTAAAATCCCTAAACTGTGAAGAAGCAAAAGTGCTCAGGTTCTCTAGAGATCACCCTCATAAGTGAGAAGGTCTGCATGCCCAACCCAGGTGGGGATAAAACCGAGGCCCGGAGATGAGAAGCCCCTTGCTGCCACTAGTGCATGGTGCAGAGTAGATCAGTAAGTATGTGTTGACGTAACGATTTAATTAATGCACAGTGTTTTAGGATCTTTTGCCTCTTGATTCTGGCCCACTTTGGCAAAAAGACTCAGATCAGTAAGAAGAAATGAGCATGCCATGCAGAGGAGACAAACATTTCCCAGTGTCATGGATTTCTTGGCTAGTGTTAGATATATCTAATACATGGACATAGTGGGGTGGTGGTTAAAACACTTGGCTGCTAACCAGGAAGTCAGTAATTCAAACCCACAGCTGCTCTGGTGTGAGAAAGGTGAGCTTCCGTAAAGATTTACAGCTTTGAAAATCCTGTGGGGCAGTTCTACTCTGTCCTGTAGGGTTGCTATGAGTCAGAATTGACTCAGTGACAGTGGAGATTATGTACATCAGAAGCAGATGAAGATGTTGTCACGACAATCTGAGATGCAAGTGATTACACAGGGAAGAAGAGGATGGCCAGTTTAAGAAGCATCCCATTCATACCTTTTGAATAAATCTCTGACCTCCCTCATGGCCAGATCAACTGATCTCTCAAAAGAAAATGTGTCTTTCAATTTTTATATTTTTAGCTACTAAATTAAGAGCTTGCCTGAAAGGTAACCTAGTTTTATTTATGGTTCTTTAAAATTAAGCAGTGAAGCAGAAATTTCTAAATTTCAAAGGACTTGGATACTAAATAAGTTTTCTTTAAAGTTTTTATGCTCCACTTAAACAAGATTTTCCAATTTTCAGGTATTACATCATTAATTTAAGGAGCTCTGGTGGCATGGTGAATAAGGCATTTGACTGCTAACCAGAAGGCTGGGGGTTCAAACCCACCAGCCACTCCTGGGAAGGAAGATTGGGCAATCTACTTCTGTAGTGATACTGCCTCAGAAACCCAAGGAGGGGCACTATGAGTTGGATCTGACTTGATGGCAGTGAGTTTGGTTTTGTTTTTGGTTATTAGCCATGTTGTAGCCCTGGTGGTTCAGTGGTTAAACCAAAAGGCAGACAGTGCAAACCCACTAGCCACTCTGTTCCTGTAAAGGTTAGTCTAGGAAACCCTATGAAGCAGTTCTACTCTGTCCTACAGGGTCTCTATAACAATGGCAGGTGGTTTCCTAAAAAGTCCTTAGGTGGCGCAATTGGTTTGCTGACAACTGCTAACCTAAAAGGTTGACAGTTTGAGGCCACCGAGTGCCACCAGGGAAGAAAAGCCTGACAATCTCCCTTGTCAATTTTACAGCCAAGAAAGCCCTATGAAGCATTTCTAGTGTGTGACACATGGAGTTAGCGTGAGCCAGAATCACTTAGACAGCAACTAACAAGAACAACAGTTTCTAAAACAACAAATTTCAGACTTTACAGAGTCAATGGGTAACACCTTAGGAATTCATTATCAGTTTAAGTTATTATGAAGCAAAACAAACTAATGTATTGAAAATCAAGAATGGATTTCCCCCTCTGGAAAAATATTGCAAGTGGAATGATCTCTCTTCTTCCTCAACCCTGGTTTTCAGATGCCACCTTGAGTTGGGACAGATTTCCTGGTCCTTCTCTAACTGAAAGGTGACCTTGGGGGCAGGAGCTGCCAACACCTTGCATCATTCCTCACATTGCCCAGTGCCTCACACACAACGGGGACTTGATAAATGTTGACTGGATGTTAAATGAAATAAACATCAGACCATCCTAGAAGGACGACATAAGTATTTTTCCCCAGCTAATTCAAACTTGCATTTTCCAGAAAAGTGAAGCTTGTCTTTTGATGACATTTATATATATATATATATAATTTGTTTAAAAGCTCTCAAAAATGCACTGGCGGTGTCTTCTGGGGCACCAAAACCCACAGCCTTCAGGTTGATTCTGACTCACAGTGACCCTGCAGGACATGGCAGAACTGTCATGTAGGATTTGCAGGGCTGTAAATCTTTACAGAAGCAGACTGCCACATCTCTCTCCCACAGAACATCTGGTGGGTTCAACTGCCAAGCTTTCGATTAGCAACTGAGTGAGTAACCACTGCACCACCAGGGTCCCTGCAGTGGCACACAGGAGAAAAAAACAGTGACAGGAGGCAGCTTTTATCAAGTCCTCTTGATAACAAAATTTCTCCCATCTCTATGAAAATTTTTTAACATTTTGTTGTGCTTTAGGTGAAAATTTACACAGTGAGTTAGTTTCCAGTCAACAATTCGTACACAAATTGGTTTCAATCTCGGCACTGTGTCAGCATTCTCCCTTTTCCTCCCTGGGTTTCCCTGGGCCTTCCGGTCGTGGATTGTGAGCAGATGTTGCTCTTTTTTTTTTTTTTTCCTGCATATACTTGATTGTTCTAAGGAGCACATTCTTCCCAGGTGTTACTATTTATTTTACATTGCTGTTAGGTTCCATCCAGTCATCTCTGATTCATAGCAACCTCATGCACAGCAGAACAAAACACCACCAGTCCCGCACCAGCTCCACGATCCTTGCCATACTTGAGCCCACTGCCGCAGCCACTGTGTCAATCCATCTCATTGAAGGCCTTCCTTCTTTTTTTGATCCTCAACCTTACCAAGCATGGCATCCTTCTCCAGGGAATGGTCCCTTCTGACAACATGACCAAAGTAGGTGAGACGGATCCTGGCCATTCTTGCTTCCAAGGAGCATTCCAGCTGCACTTCTTCCAGGACAGATTTGTTAGTTCTTTTAGCAGTCCATAGTACTTTCAGCATTCTTCACCAGCACCACAACTCAAAAGCATCAACTCTTCTTCAGTCTTCCTTATTCATTGTCCAGCTCTCAAATGCATATGAGGCGATTGAAAATACCATAGCCTGTGTTAGGTGCACATTAGTCCTCAAGGAGACATCTTTGCTCTTCAGCACTTGAAAGAGGTACTTTGCAGCCAATTTGCCCAGTTCTATACATTGTCTGATGTCCTGGCTGCTGCTTCCATTGGCATCGATTATACAACCAAGCAATGTGAAGTCTTTGACAACTTCAATCTTTTCTCCATTTATTGTGATGCTGCTTATTGGTCCAGTTGTGAGGATTTTTATTTTCTTTATATTGAGATGGAATGCATACTGCAGATTCTATTCTTCAATCTCCATCAGTAAGTGCTTCAAGTCACCCTCACTTTCAGCAAGCAATGTTGTGTCGTCAGTGTATTGCAGGTTGCTAATGATTGTTCCTCCAATCCTGATACCATGTTCTTCTTCATACAGTCCAGCTTCTCAGATTATTTGCTCAGCATATAGATTGAATAAGTATGGTGAAATGATACAACCCTGATGCACTCCTTTCTTGATTTTAAACCATGCACTGTCCCCTTGTTCTGTTTGAATGACAGTCTCCTGGTCTATGTACAGGTTCCTCATGAGTACAATTAAATGTTCTGGAATTCCCATTCTTCTTAATGTTACCCTTAATTTGTCATGATCCACACAATCAAATGCTTTTACATAGTCAATAAAACACAAGTAAACATCTTTCTGGTATTTGCTTTGAGCCAAGATCCATCTGACATCAGCTATGATATCACTCATTCCATGCCCTCTTCTGAATCCAGCTTGCATTTCTGGAAGTTCTCTGTCAATATACTGCAGCAACTGTTTTTGAATGATCTTCAGTAAGATTTTACTTGCATGTGATATTAATGATCTTGTTTGATAACTTCCACATTCTGTGAGATCATCTTTCTTTGGAAAGGGTGCAAATATGGATTTCTTCCACTCAGTTGGCCAGGTAGCTGTCTTCCAAATCTCCTAGCATAACCAAGTGAGTGCCTCCAGCGGGGCATCCATTTGTTGAAACATCTCAATGGGTATTATGTCAATTCCTGATGTCTTGTTCTTCGCCAATTCCTTCAGTGCAGCTTCAACATCTTCCTTCAATACCACTGGTTCTTGAACATATGTCATGTCCTAAAATGGATGAAGATTGACCAGTTCTTTTTAGTGCAGTGACTCTGTGTATTCCTTCCACCTTCTTTTGATGCTTCCTGCATCATTCATTATTTTGCCCATAGAACCTTTCAAAATTGTAACTTGAGGCTTGAATTTTTTCCTCAGTTCTTTCAGCTTGAGAAATGCTGAGCATGTTCTTCCCTTTTGGTTTTCTAACTCCAGGTCTTTGCACATTTCATTATAGTAATTGGCTTTGTCTGCTCGGGCTGCTCTTTGAAATCTTCTGTTCAGCTCTTTTATCTTGTCACAGTACAAAAGTGTTAATTATGGTGAAGTGAAAAACAATACACAATATGGGGGAAGTCAGCACAACATGTCCAAGGCAAAGTAAGACACTGAGAAGTATTGAAGAATAAAGAACAACTATGGTAGTAAATGCTATACATAAGCAATCCTACAACAAGAGCAATAACAAACAATAATTTGTGAGTTTTACTTAGATAAATATGTATGCTAAATAGGTGAGAGAAGGTGTGTGTGGCTATGGTTGTGGATATTTCTACATATAAATTTGTAAATGCTGAATATATAAGTATATAAATAAAAAACACGTATGTATGTATTTGTTGTTGCTTGCCATTGAGTCGGCCCCAACTTGTAGCAACCCCTCCTTGGGTTTCCAAGGCAGTATCACTACAGAAGTAGGATTGCCCAACCTGTCTTCCAAGGAGTGGCTGATGGGTTTGAACTGCCAGCCTTCTGGTGAGCAGTCAGGTGCCTTAGGCACTATGCTACCAGAGCTCCCATGTATGTACACACACACACACACACACACACACACGCACACAGATGCACACACATATATAATAGGCACATAGGGGGCAGTATTGAGCAAATTAGACATTTGGACTGGACAACTGGACTTGAAGGCTAAAGACTGTGGTTTTTGGGGAAATCTAGGTAAGCTGGTAATACATAATTCATAAATATAATGTTCTATATCCTGGTCTAGTTAAGTAGCTTGCAAGTGGCCTAAAAGCTTGTGAGTGGCCCCTAAGAACCAACTATTGGTCTCTTCCCACCTGGAGCAAAGGAGAATGAAGAAAACCAAAGACTCAAGGAACCAATTTGTCCAAAGGATAAAAAACCCACCTGAACCACAGCCTCCTCTAACCTGAGACCAGAAGAACTAGGTGGTGTCCAGCTACCACTACCATCCATGCTAACCAGGACCAAAATAGAAGGTCTTGATTAAAATGGGTAAAATGTCTAGAACAACAACAAAAAAAAAAAGACCAGACTTACTGGTCTGAAAGAGACTTGAGGAATCCATGACTAGCACCATAGGACAACCTTCTAACTTGAAAATGAAGACACTCCCAGAGGCCACCTCTTAGCCAATTAATAGATGAACCTATATAATAAACACCATAGGTCAGAAGACACTCAAAATATGACTGGAAAAGAGCTGCCTCGTCAGAGTAGAACCAACCTTAATGATATGGGTAAAGTAAAGCTGTCGGGACCTCCATTTGCTGACGTGGCATGACCCAATTTGAGGAGAAACAGCTATAAACATCCATTAATAATCAGAACATAGAATGTACAAAGTATGAATCTAGGAAAATTGGAAATTGTCACATATGAAATGGAACTCTTAAAGATTGATATCCTAGGCATTAATGAGCTGAAATGGACTGGCTTTGGCCATTTTGAATCAGACAACCACATGATCTACTATGCCAGGAATGACAATTTGAAGAGGAATGGTGTAGCATTCATCATCACAAAGTGTTTCAAGATCTGTCCTTAAATACAATGCTGTCAGTGATAGGATAATATCCATATGCCTACAAGGAAGACCACTTAATACAACTCTTATTCAAATTTATGCACCAACCACCAAAGCCAAAGATAAGGAAACTGAAGACTTTTATCAACTTCTGTAGTCTGAAACTGACTGAACATGCAATCAAGATGTGTTAGTTATCACTGGTGACTGCAATGCAACAGTTGGATAGAAGGAAGAATCACTGGTAGTTGGAAAATTTGGCCTTGGTGACAGAAATAACACTGGAGATTGCATGACAGAATTTTGCAAGACCAATGACTTTATTCATTGCAAATACCTTTTTCAACAACACAAACAGTGGCTATACATGTGCACTTTGCCAGATGGAGTACACAAGAATCAGATTGACAGTATCTGTAGCAAGAAGCAATGGAAAAGCTCAGTATCTTCAGCCAAAACAAGGCCAGGAGCTGATTGTGGAACAGACCAGCAACTGCTCATATGCAAGTTCAACTTGAAGTTGAAGACAATTTTTTTAAAAAGTCCACAAGAGCCAAAATATGACCTAGAATATATCCCTCCTGAATTTAGAGACCATCTAAACAAGGGGACGCTACATGGTTTAAAATCAAGAAGGGAATGGGTCAGGGTTATTTCCTTTCACCATACTTATTCAATCTACATGCTGAGCAAATAATCTGAGAAGCTGAACTATATGAAGAAGAACGTGGCATCAGGATTGAATCATTAACAACCTGTGATATGCTGATGACACAATATTGCTTGCTGAAAGTGAGGGTGACTTGAAGCACTTGCTGATGAAGATTGAAGAACAGAGTCTGAAGTATGGATTCCAACTCAATATAAAGAAAACAAAAATATTCACAACTGGACCAATAAGCAGCATCACAATAAATGGAGAAAAGATTGAAGTTGTCAAAGACTTCACATTGCTTGGTTCTATAATCGATGCCAATGGAAACAGCAGTCAGGACATCAGACAATGTATAGCACTGGGCAAATTGGCTGCAAAGGACCTCTTTCAAGTGCTGAAGAAAGAGCAAAGATGTCTCCCTGAGGACTAAGGTGTGCCTGACACAAGCCAAGATATTTTCACTCACCTCATATACACGTGGGACCTGAATAATTAATAAGGAAGACCAAAGAAGAGTTGATGCTTTTGAGTTGTGGTACTGATGAAGATGCTGAAAGTACCATGGACTGCTAAAAGTACTAACAAATCTGTCCTGGAAGAAGTGCAGCCGGAATGCTCCTTGGAAGCGAGAATGGCCAGAGTTTGTCTCACCTACTTTGGTCATGTTGTCAGAAGGGACCATTCCCTGGAGAAGGATGTCATGCTTGGTAAGGTTGAGGGTCGACAGAAGAGGGGAAGGCCCTCAATCAGATGGATTGACACAGTGGCTGCTGCGATGTCTCAAGTATAGCAAAGATCATGGAGCTGGTTTGGGACTGGGTGGTGTTTTGTTCTGCTGTGCATGGGGTCACTATGAGTCAGAGATGACTGGACAGCTCCTAACAGCAACAACTGTCTAGTTAGTGATTTTCTTTCCCTTTCCCTCCCAATAACTATCCAAGAATGTCTTCTGTGTGAAAATTTATTCTTTACTTTTTATAGTAGTGGTCTTATGCAATATTTGTCCTTGTGTGATTGACTTAATGCATTTAGAATTATATCCCCTTGATTCATCCATGTTGTGAAATATTTGTGGATTCATCCTTATTCTTCATTGTTGCATAGTATTCCACTGTATGGATGTAGCAGGTTGTTTATCCATTTATCCATTGTTGGAAACTTACATTTTTTCCATCTTTTTGCTATTGTGTGTATGAAATACTCTTGAACCACATACAAAATGAGTGAGAAGAGATTTCACCCAGGCTGATATCCACAAATAACAAATCATGGAACTTGAGCTGAATCAGAGATCATTTATTCAAACTCCCTAATAACACAAGATGCAACAGAAGTTGTATGTTAGTTTCATTGACATTTAGAGACTGATAGAATAAAACAAACCAAACAGTTGTCATGCAGTCAATTCAAACTCAAGGTGACCTCCTGAGTTTCAGAGTACAACTGCTTGCTTCTGACCTTTTGGAAGATCACCAAACCTTTCTTCCTGGTCTCTCTGAGTGGATTTGAAGGAAACTTTTCTGTTAGTAGACAAGCACTTAACCATTTGGACCACCCAAGAAAAGCTTGAGAAATTAGTACTTGAGCCCATTTGAGACTAGACATTCTCTCTCTCTCTCTCGAGTGGGGGCTAGCTAATATTTTGTACAAAGAGCCAAATAGTGAATATTTTAGCCTTGGCAAACCACACTATCTCTGTCACACCATTCAACTCTGTTGTTGTAATTGGAAGGCAGGCATATACAATAGGGAAACACACAGACATGGCTGTGCACCAATAAAACTTTACATAAGATATAGACAACAGAGGCAAATCCTAGTATATGCACAATACTGCATTACCACTAAGACCAAACACCAAGCTATGAATAAATGCATAGACAGGCAAGAAGATCAGGTGGGGCTTAGTGAACATAAATATGCCCTGGACCAAGGACAGATTTGGCTGAAGATAATCTTACGTCTGCACTTGTGCTACAAAATTAGCCACACACATTACAGAAGCAACAGAAGACAAAGTTGGAGTAAGCTCTCAGAGACAACCAATACCTTGATAGAGAGAATCACCAGGCCTGCCGACTAGGGACCACAGTCTCAGGGGACATTGAGCTCAGTTGGCACAACATAGTACATAAAAATCTTGTTCCACAACCTATTTTGGTGAGTAGTGACTGGGGTCTTAAAAGCTTTCAAGCAGCCATCTAAGAGGCAACCATTGGTCTCCTCTCATCTGAATCCAAGAACAGTGAAGAAAGTCAAAGGCATCTGGAAACAACTAGTCCAAGGATAAGATGAACCCACAAGGACCTCATCCTTCATGACCCTACGACCAGAAGAACTATATGATGCCCAACTACCAATGCCAATCACTCAGAAAGGAATGAAACCTGGAGATCCTGGATAGAGTAGGAGAAAAAATGTAGAACAAAATTCAAAAACACAAAAATGACTAGAATTGAAATTGACCAGGTTGAATAGAGTCTGGTGAAACCCCCAAGACTATGGCCCTGGGTTACCCTTCAGGCCTGGAATTGGACTTACTCTGGTGGATTGGCTCTCAGCCTAACAGTAGAAAGAACTATGTGCTGAACACCCATCCCAGGGTGAAGCCCTCACTTACTCTAGAGAGATACTCCCCTTAGAGCAATCAGCCATGAGGCACCAGTGGGGCAGCATTGACATAGAGGGAAAACTGGACAGACAGGAATACATTGTAAAAAGGGCACAGGGAGAGGGTAGTTACAGGGAGGGGAGGGGAAGAGAGTTTGTTACAGTTGGAGATGGTAATTGGGACATGAAATCAAATGTACATGAAGAGTTGAATGTAAAACAAATTTTCTCTGTAAATTTGCACCCAAAGCACAATAAAAAATAAAATAAAATCTTTATGTACAAAAACAGGTGATGGGCAGGACAGCTTGCCAACCTCTGCTCTAGAGTATGGAAAGCCCGAAGCTACAAAATTATGTCTTATTCACCTACATTCCCTGCCCAACTCAGAAACTATGTCATTACAGGCACAGAATAAGTGTTCAATAATTAAAAAAATAGTCCACATCTGGTGTTTCATTTAATGCTCATAATGGCTTCATGAAGGAGTTTCTATAATCATTATTTTACATAAGAGATAACATAACTGTCTGCTTTGAAAATGAGGCTGAAAGAAAACTTAGGAAACCTACAGAAAGTTATTTGCCTTATAAAAATCAAAAAGTAAATTAAGTTCAAAATATAAGTAATGAAAATATTGATATTTACCCTGCCATCTTTTTCATTTGGCATGCTTAGGGGACTCACCTATCCCTTACTTGTTTGATATTTCAATAACCCTGAGCAGTAACATTATTATCAGCATTTTACAGTTAGGAAAAAAGGTCTCACGGTATTTAAGTCACTTACCCAGAGACTATCAAGTAAGAGATGAAGCAGACTGACAATCTCTTAAACCAGGGCTCCTTCCACCATTCCAGGAAGTCTTAAATTGGGGGTCTTATGCTCTCCTGGAGCTATACCTAAAATACTGTGTTTGTGTGCATCTGAAGAAAGAGAGTCCATGGATTTCATTGGTTTCTTAAAAGGGTCCATGTTGCTAAAAAAATCAGTGCTAGGGACTTCCGGTAAGATGGCGGAATAGGGAGCAAGACTGCACAGACTCTCTTCAACAAAGAAAAGGGGAACCAATTAACACAGACACAGAAGATAATCCTGGACCCCTGAGCCTTGAAGAATAGGATATAGAAGTGGACTAAACACAAACTAGCAGAAGAATTTGCATGAAAATACCAAAAAAGGAGACATACGGAGCTGTGGTCTGGCAGCGATCCTGAGCAAGCCTGACGGCACAGCACAGACAGCTTGGAGAGTGCTGAGTGGTGGTAGGACCTAAGAATTAACCTAAAAATCAGCCCTGCTAGCCAGGGACTGCACGGAGGACTGCTCTGGTGGCTGGGGAAGAAAACGTGACACACCAGTGAAGAGAAAGTCAGGCTGAGATGTGGACTTTTGCCTGTCTGGAGGGAGCTGCCATTTTGAATGTTTACAAGAAGCTTGACCATTTTGGATATTTAAAGAGACAGCACTCTCGGAAATTCCAGAGGCTTAAGAACAGGTACTGCTTGCCAGTAACCCCAAGGACACTCCGGACCTGGACTACTGAAAAGATTTTTGATGGTTATTCAGTTGTAACTTTTGTCTAATTGAGTGAGAGACAGCAACAGTTCCCATAAGATATAACTACACCGACACCTCCTTCAACTTCACTTACTGAGTGAGAGCCACTACCTCCTTCTCCACCAATAGGCCAATGATTAAAAAAACACCAAGAAGAGCCTGAATCACCCTTGGCTGCTCTTCACAAACAGTTAACAGAGATCCTAAAACAATAACGCCACAATGTCTTGGAGACAACAGATCATCACAGTCCACACAAAGAAGCAAGATAAAGTGATAGAAACAAGGGAACAGGATACAGATCCAGAACACATCCCTGAGGAAGAAGCAGCATTGGAACTCTCTGATAAGGAATTCAAAAGAATTATATTT
>NW_006922006.1:948431-999322 GCF_000298275.1 Orycteropus afer afer
AGTGAGAGCCATGACAAGAACAGACATATGCACACTCATGTTCATTGCAGCACTATTCATAATAGCCAAAAGATGGAAACAACCTAGGTGTCCATCAGCTGAGGAATGGATAACCAAACTATGGTACATACACACAATGGAATACTATGCAACACTAAAGAATAATGTAAAATCTGCAAAACACCACCTAACGTGGATGAAGTTGGAGGACATTATGCTGAGTGAAATAAGTCAATTACAAAAGGACAAATTTTGTATTAGTCCATTATTGTAAGTCAAGGAAACGTTTATCTATGGAAGGAAATTTTCTTTGTTGGTTACCAGGGGTGAGAGGGGAGGGGAGGGAATGCTGTTAGATAGGTAGAAATAAGTATTTATTTGGGTGAAGAGAAGGGCAATGTACCAAATGTGAGTGATCAATATGGTGGCAGTGAGGAAGAGAAAGACATAGAGAGGTACATGGGAGGTGCAGACAACAAAGATGAACTCTTTTCCACATATAGTACTGCATTGTGAGTTAAGGCAAACATGGGTATACGGGTGGATAGATGAGTGGACAGGCTGAACTAGTAGGTATGTCTATGAAGCGCGGAGTGTACCCAAGAACATGTATAGGGTTGGCAGACAACGGTCCTATAGTTTTATGTGTATGATGTGAATTCCCAGGTATATAATAGAGCTGACAAGAGGCAAGGTGGTAGCCACTGCTTGGTCACAGCCAGCTACCCAGAGGGACCAAGTAGTTGAACCTGTGGGCTTGAGACCATAGCCGCAGGGAACATCAAGCTCAATTGGCATAACATACTATATAAAACATTGTTCTACCTCCTACTTTGGCAAGTAGCAACTAGGATCTTAAAAGCTTGCCATCTAGATGCAATGATGGGTCTCTCCTCATCCAGAGCAAAGAAGAATGAAGAAAACCAAAAATTCATGGATACAATCAGTCCTAGCAACTGATACACTATCCAATCTGCAGCCCATATGACTATGAGACCAGAAGAACTAGATGGTGCCCGGCTACCACTGTCAACCACTTGGAAGGGGATCTATGTAGGAGATCCTGGATAGAGGGAGAACAATGTAAACAAAACTCAAAATCACTTGGAGAAAAAAAAAGGGATGGTGACCAGGTTTTCTGGTCCAATAGAGCCTGGTGGAACCACTGAGACTATGGCCCCTAGCTGCCCTTCAGGTCTAGAAGTGAACCCACACCTGTGGCTTCCAGCCAAACAATAAACAGACATATGAGTTGAACCTTTACCTGAGGTAGATACACTCCTTGGAGAGAACCATCATGGGAGAAAGAAGGGCTGCTTTTGCACCAGAGACAGCTCAGGGGGCAGGAGGGCATGGAGGGATGGACACAGGGAAGAGGTAGTTATCAGGAGGAAGTGGGAGGGGAGCTGTTGCATTGTGGTAAATTATGGTCAAGGTCATGAGACAAAGTATATGTGAGCTGCTGTATGGAAAGTGAATTTGCTCTGTAAATCTTCACCCAAATCACAATAAAAATAAATAAATAAATAAAAGGACTAGAAAAAAAAATCAGTGCTACATATTAAGTTCTCCATCTTGGGAGATAGAAGAGTTCTGTGCTCTTTAAAGAAGAATAAAATCTCTTCCCATTTCCTTTTCCTTTCTTCCATCTTACCAAGGCAGTCCTTCCCATTAAACTTCCAGGTTCTGCTTCTTGTTTCTTTGTTGTTAAAGATTGATTTGTGTCCTCCAAAAGATGTGTTGAAATCGTTATGCGCCCCCACCCCATACCTATGACTAGGATCTTGTTTGGAAATAGGGTCTTTGAAGATGTTATCAGTTTACACAAAGTCATAGGATGTCTAGGATGGCTCTTATGCAATCATAGTGGTATCAACATAAAAAAGGAAGACTCACAGAGGGAAAAGGGACACTTGATGGTGGAGTTATACTGTAGCTGCAAGCCAAGGAATGCCTGGGGCTACTGGAAGCCAGGAAAGACAAGAAAGGTTCTTCCCCTTTGAGCCTTCTGAGAAAATAAGGCCTTGTCAGTGTCCTGAATTTAGAATACTAGCCTCCAGTCATGTGAGAAAATAAATTTCAATTCTCATAAGCCAGCCAATTTGTGATACTTCGTCATGACAGCCTTAGGTAATGAATAAACTTGCTCTTTACAGGTCCACCCAGGTCAGTTTTTTCAGAGTTTGACGAAGGTTTAAGAGATGTCACTATGCACTGGCACTTCCTAGGAGGGTTTAATTTTAATTAGAAGGACTCTGAGAAGGTGGTGGTGGTTTTAAAATTTTGGTCTCAAAATCCATTTAAAATCTTAAAAACTACTGAGGCTCTCTAAAAACTTTAGTTTATGAGGGTTATTTAAAAAAATAAAAAATCCTTTGCCATTGAGTAGATGCCAACTCATGGTGGCCCAAGTGTTACCAAGTAGGACAGCTCTGTAAGGTTCTCTTGTCTGATACATGCTATAAAATGGATGGAATTTGAAAATGGTAAGCCAAGGGAGATAAGGCAGACAGCAAAGACAAGTACTGTATCACACCACTTAGATGAAGTATCTAGAACAGGCAAAAACAGAGACAGAGAGTATATTAGAGGCTGCCAGGAGCTAGTGGAAGGATAAAATGGGGTTATTGCTTAATGGGCACAGAAGTTTTGATCAGGGTGATGAAAACATTTTGCAAGTAAGTAGTGGTGATGATTACCAAATTAATAAAAATCCTACTACACACTTAAAATAAAATATGGTCTCAGTTCTCCAGGATGATAACATTTAAGATACGGGCTGAATTCAGCTATGACAAACCTGATGGGAGTAGATTCTGAAACAGGAAACTCAAATGACCTTGGGGAACCTCATATTTCTCAGGACATTATTTTGAGCACTGAGCACTGCTGCTAAAGGGTTCAACACTGGTCTTTACCTTGACAAGCATACTCCAGACCTTCCATGGAGCAGGGGATCCCAAGTGGAGAGACCATTTTAGCTTGGACCAATTAACAGGTCACAGGGGAGGAATCAGCAATCACCTAGCTACCTTCTTCTGGGAGATGGAACTTACGAAGCAACACTCCGAATGGTAAAGTAATTTACTCCTTCCAAAATGTTTTTTTGGTGAGGTTACATAAAGACTCAGTCCCCCTGGGTAGTGTCCAAGGATCATGGTCCTCCTTCCTCTACTCACCAGAGCAATCAGATGACACTTGCCAGACCCTGTCTTGTTTCAATGTGAATGAAGAGACGAGATCAGTATACCCTTCTCCCTTCTCATGCTGAAGTAACAGAAAGTCTTTTTCTCCCTCCTTCTGGATGTACAACATTCCAGGAACCTGCTAACACTGGTCTAGAAAAATGAGTAATAACCTTACAAGTCAAGGCTCCAGGATTTCAGAACGAGATAAGCCCACAACTTATGGTGTTTTCTCTGACTCCACTTGGAAACTCAACTCTTCTGAGTAAAACGTATTAACTAATCTCAGCTAAAGTAATATTGAAGGAAGGAATAATGTTAAACTTTATCTACAGCTTAAGAACTGACAAAAATGCTTTCCCCAGATAATATCTCATTTAGTCGTCTTCTATGAGGCTGATACTGTTAATATCTTCCCCTTCATGGCTTCAAAAAAAGAGGGAAGAATTAACATTTATTATGCAAAGTAAAATTTTACGTAGGATGTAGTGTTCTGCATACTTTATCTCATTTATTCTAATCACAGATCCATTAAGTAAGTGTTATTATTCATGTTTTAAAGATGATGAAACAGAAATCCGTGTGAGATGAGCTGTTCAGGGGATGCTACTATCAAGAATGAACTGAGATTCTAGATCAGGTCCCTCTGTTATGTAATGTGAACTAGACAATTGTGAAGCTGTTCTAGCACATTCTATCTGGATTCCCAAAATGCACCTGAATAAAGTTTCTCATGTCATCCTAGCAAGCTGGAGCTGGGCTAACTAGAAAGGTAAGTGACGGTATTAGGTAGAATGTAACCTGGATATGGGAGCTCTGGTGGCATAGTGCCTAAGGCATTTGACTGTTGACCAGAAGGCTGACAGTTCAAACCCATGAGACACTCCTCGGAAGGAAGACTGGGCAGTCTACTTCTGTAGAGATACCACCTTAGAAACCCAAGGAGGGATAGTTATGAGTCTGAATTGACTTGATGGTAGTGAGTTTGGTTTGATTTTTTGTAACCTGGATATACTCCGATGTGTATGGATTCATGATCCAGTGCTACCCTGGGGGAGATTTCTAATAAGCATGCTCAAGTACTATTATATTGCCTCACTGCTGTGCAACATTTTTAGTAACAACCTGGACTAGCACATTGATGATACGCTAATACACTAAGCTTGACTCCCTTCGAACCACAAAAGAACCCTATTTCTTCTGTCCAGAGTGTATACCCGGTTCTCTCTTTATTTTCCTAATTGATTTCCACTCTTCAGATTGAAGCTCAAATATTACTTGTTCATGGAAGTCTTTTTAAAATACCTTATCTAATAACTAAGTTACCCTGGCATCACAGTGGTTAGAGCACTCAGATGCTAACCAAAAGTTCAGTAGTTCAAACTCACTGCTTTTCTGCAAGATAAAGATGTGATAGTCTGCTTCCATAAAGTTTTACAATATGGGAAACCCTGTGGGGCAGTTCTACTCTGTCCTATAGGGCTGTTATGAGTCAGAGTGACCCAACAGCAATTGATTTGATTTTCTTTTTTTTAACCTATCAACTATGCCAGGAACCCATATGGCACAGTATTATAGCACATTCCACTTTCCTTTGCAGTACTTAATCATAGATTTCATTACATATACACCTACTTCTCACTTTTCAACTATCTTGTTGTCCAACATTTCACATTTACGACAACAGGGAAAAATCTACTATTTGACTATTTTGCACATTCTGGCAATAACGAACCCCAAGATGTGAGGCAAGAATAATGTTGGCTGTGATGGTTAAGGTTGTATGTTCACTTGGCTGGGCCATGATTCTCAGTGGTTTGGTACTTAAGGAATGAAGTGATTTGACAGTTATGTAATGAGGTAATTGGGCAGTAATGTAAGGATGTAATCATCTTCCATTTTGTGATGTGGTGTGGTCATCCTCTATTTTCACATAATGTCAATTTTCACATGATGACCTGGTCTCTGGAACCTAACCGAGTTGATAAGTGAGGAACGAGCATACTTTTGCCTGATTCTTGAGCTGTTCTCTGCCCTCATTAGGATGTAAACTCAAGTTGGGCAAAAACTGTACCTACTTTGCTCACCATTGTATGTGGTTCTTGACATTTGATACATACAAAATAAATGTGAGTGACTTCAGAAAGAATAGTTAAGATGTGGAGTGGTACAGTAAAGATTAAAATATCAATCTCAACTGACTAGGGCAATGAAACAATGTGAAAGGAAAGATGGATATTATTCTGCTTCTCTGCACATGAGAAAAATAATTATGAGTTTTAGTGTATAAGGAGCTGAATATCAGTAAGGTCTGAGGAGATCACCAAAATAAATCAAACACTAACCAATGATCTAATATTGTTTGCATTAGATGAAAAAAATAGGCTGTCCATTACCAGATGGTGATGTTCCTATATTTTTCATGCTGGCTATTTCTGTGATCTGTTCTGGGCAGCACACTTTTCAATGTTGTTTCTGTTGCTGTTGTTATGTGCCATCAAATCGAACCGGACTCATAGTGACCCCTCCTTGGGTTTCCAAGGCAATATCACTAGGGAAGTAGATTGCCCAACCTTCCTTCTGAGGAGTGGCTGGTGGGTTTGAACTGTTAGCCTTCTGGTTAGCAGTCAAGTGCCTTAGTCACTAAAATGAGAGCATTTTCAGAGTCAAAATAGTGAGATGCATCAAAACCATTTCATGAGAAGAACAATTAAAGAAATAAGGAAGAAAACTTTGGGCTGCATGAAAACTACTCTTCAGTATCTGAAATATTTTATGTGAAAACAACCCCATAGGGTAGAGCAGAATGAATATCATAAAGGTACCATGGAGACAAGTTTTAGCCAATTACAAGAAAGCACTTTTAGAGAAGTGATTCATCCAACAATGGAACGTATAGTTTCCAAAAACTAAACTCACTGCCATCAAGTCTACTGCAACACATAGCAAACTCAACTGGGTTTCCAAGGCTACAAATCATATGTAAGCAGACTGCCTCATCTTTTGCTGGTGGATTCAAACCACCAACATTTTAGTTAGCAGCCAAATGTCTTAACCATTATACCACCAGAGCTCCTTGTCCATACATTAAGTACCTGATATTCAGACATTGTATTAGAGATTCAAACATTGATGGAGTACTGAACTAAGCAATTCTGTGGTCCCTTCCAACACTAAGAATTCATGACCTGTGATTGGAGAGCACCATTAAGATGATATGGATGTGACTGACTATAACAAAATTTTCAGAAGTCTTCATCATGACACAGACTTCAGAGTCCTACATCACAACATAGGGGGAAGGTTGGCCTTTAGACATTTGTTTCTTGTAACCTTCTATATTGCCATGTCTTGAAGAGATACCAGTCTTCCACAGAGAAATCCAAATGTTGGGTGCCACGTTATTTTTCATAAAGGTTCCAGTTGGTTAGCTGTTGGGAAAAACTAGAGACCCGTTCATGCACTAGATGATCTTAATGTTTTGATGGTCCCTAAGCACAGTTCTTCCTATGCTGTGGCATGGGGTAGGCTTATGTGAATGATGTTACTCAAAATATTATTTTGGATTGAGATTTCTCTTAAAAGCTAATATCAGATCATAGCAAATAGCGAAATTGGGAAAGGTGAAATAAAGTCTTATGTTACCTCTTCCTCACTGTCTTGAATATGAACTGGTCTGGGGATAAAGGTGATTGGATACTTGGGGTAACCTGAAGAGGAAAGGAAGTCTGGTGTTCTTGCCTTGAAAACAATCTTCTTCTACCTTCCAATCCCAATGAAAGACATAAACCTGGGCTTTATGAATGAAAATTTTCAGTGTGCAATCATAGTGCTACCTTGGTAAGGTATGCCTATTCATCACAAAGTGTGGATGGAAGCTAGATGTCTCCTCCCAGGTTTTTCTTTAGAATTTTAGCAAAGAAAAGAAATGTGGAAACAGGAACTGGTTTGGCTTTTCAAACTCACTCACAAACTCGGATGTTTCCTTGTATCCCTACAAGCCAGGAGAAGCCCTAGGAGAAAACATCCTGTTTCCTTCCACTGCTATGACTTTCCTGATTCAGTATTGCTAGGCAAATCAGGAGTAGGCAGAACTTCTGATTTCAGAGGCTCCTCCTCAGTATCTTCAAGCTCAGGTCTTTGACAGCCTTTTTGCTTTGTTTTGTTTCCTCATTTCCTAATACCAAAAAACCAACCTCATTGCCATCGAGTCAGATCCAACTCATCATGACCCCTCCTTGGGTTTCAGAGGCAGTATCGCTACAGAAGTAGATTGCCCAATCTTCCTTCTGAAGAGTGGCTGGTGGGTTTGAACCGCCAGCCCTCTGGTTAGCAGTCAAATGCCTACACCACCAGCGATCCCATTTCCTAACAGTTCTTAATAATTTTGTCTCCGAACCCTGTCACTGATCGATCTTTCTTTTTAAAATACATTTTATTGAAATATAATTTGTGTACGGTGAAATACACAAAGCTGTCACTGATCTTTCTTAAGCACAACTCTGATGATGTCACACCACCAGTGTCACTGTCACCTGAAGGGTAGAACCTAAGCTTCTTCACTTGGTGTTCAGCCTTCTGTGATCTGGTTGCAGCCTTCTCTTCCCCTTGTTCCATTGGAGCACCTTCATTCAGAATGAATCACTTTTATCATGCCTCTCACATACTCGTTCTTTCCACTTTTGATTGCATTTTCTAACAAGGTTTCTTTTACTTCGATGTCTTTATTACCCCCATGATTTCTCTCCCATGAATCTTGCTTGATTCTCAAAATTAAAAATGCATTGCTTTTCTGAAATTTAATTTTGTTATTGATACCTTTCCTATGACTCCATCCACCTTGTATTATAATTGTTTATTATTTATCTTTTTCTCCATATCATAAAATTTATGTGATTTTATTATACATTCCTAAGCTCAATACCTCAAGGAGACACTGAGTGTAAATAAATGTGTTAATTAATCAATGTATGGTTAGTTTTCTGTCATCACAGTCCTGACCTTTTCTTCCCAAAATTCCTTAACATTTTCTCAATAACATATTGAAAGAATTTAATTTTCATTTTGCTTTTTCTGGAAATGGCTCCTGAATTCCACCTTCTTCTTCTGCCTTTTTCCTCACAAAAATCCCATCTAACTTGGCCCAATATGTGGCAACTAGAAATTGAATTGTAACTATTTATGTCAAGATGGTTCAAAGGGTAGGAAAAGAGGGAACTGGTAATGATCCTTCAGTGTCAAAAATCAAGCCCTGATTGGATTAGATTCACAGCTCAGAGTATGAACTCATCTTGCCAATCTGATTCTTCTATCCATGGAACTTTCCACAGATGAAAGCTGTTAGCTCAGTGACCTGGCAAAATCATTCATTATTGATGGAATTTATGTTCCTGGCCTATCCCTCTACCCCTGAGCTGAGGATCCTGGTCTTTCTTGGAATCAGCCTGGTTTATGCATTGGTTATCACTGGGAATGTCCTCATTGTGTTGACCATCCAGTCAGAAGTTCGCCTACACACACCTATGTATTATTTATTGGGAAGTCTCTCAAGAGTAGAAGTATGCTACACTGCTGTAGTTGTGCCCCATATGATGGCAAACACCCTAAAGACACAGAAGACCATAACTCTTGTGGGATGTGCCACTCAGATGGCATTCTTAATTGGTCTTGGCAGCTCTGACTGCTTCCTCTTGGCTGCCATGGCCTATGATCGATATGTTGCCATTTGCCACCCCTTGCAGTACCCTCTCATCATGACTTTGACTCTCTGTGTACGTTTGGTTGTGGCCTCTGTAGTCATTGGCTTCTTCCTCTCTGTGCAACTGGCAGCCTTCATCTTCTCTCTGCCATTCTGCCGGGCCCAGGGCATTGAGCACTTCTTTTGTGATGCACCACCAATGATGCAGCTTGTTTGTGCCAACAGCCACATCCATGAGTACTCAGTCCTAATGGCAGCCACACTAGCCATTGCTGTGCCTTTCTTCTTCATTGTTGCCTCCTACGGCTTCATAGTGTCTGCTGTGCTCAGGATCCACTCAGCAGCTGGCCGCAGCCGAGCCTTCTCCACCTGCTCCTCCCACCTCACTGTGGTCCTGCTGCAGTACGGCTGCTGTGCCTTCATGTACCTGCGCCCCAGCTCCAGCTACTCTCCCAAGAAAGATCAGCTCCTTTCACTGGTCTACACACTGGGCACCCCACTGCTCAACCCACTCATCTACACCCTGAGGAACAATGAGATGAAGGGGGCCCTTGGGAGAGTTCTTACCAGGAATCACCTCTCCCTGAACAGGTAGGGAAGGTACAACCTATCAGATGAGGTTTGGTTCTAGTCCGTGCACCTGAGATTTCTGTCAACTGATGTTAAAACTGGTATAATTTATCTGGATACCGTTTTGCTATGTGTACTGGGCATCTTAAACAGATTTCTACCCTTTGACTCAGTCATTTCTCTTCTGGGAAAGAAATATATTAGCAAATTAGCATAAATTAATATAGAACTGTAAGTATGAAGCTGTATCCAAGTATCAACTGGAATAGATGGTCTATTCAAAAGGTTTTAACTGTAAAAAAGTAAGTATAGTAAAGGGATTCTGGGTAGGGGAACCAAAAAGGAGTAGAAAGACTCATTCTGGAAACAACTAGAAGCAGCCATTATTATCATGGGCCTGAAGGATAAAAGGAGGTTTACCACATGAAAGATTTGTGAGAGCTACAGCTGTGGAGAGAGGCCACTTGATAGAAATTGTGGCTTTTGGACAAAACTAATTAATTGATTAATTAATTAATGCAAGGAGAGGGTAGGGAGGTAAACACCCTGCCCTCCCTCCACTTCCAGTCTCCTGTCATGTGCCCTTTCTCCCATTAGCCAAACCCAACTGGAAGCAAGAAGTCAGGGGAGACTGGGCAATTCAGTCTGCAGAAGCCAACCTTGTGGGGCACGAGACAGGGCAAAGAAGAGCAGAAACTGAATAGTGGGGATTAGGAGCAAACAGAAAATAATCAGAGCAAAGATTGCTTACTATAATATAATATTAAAAATGAAAATACATTAACAATCCAATTTCCTCATAATAAAATATTTCTGTATGACTAAATATTATGCAGCCTTTAATTGACATTTCCAAATAATAGTTATAAGTAATAGCTAACATTTATTAAGCACTTTCTGTGTTAACTGATTATATTATTGTAAGATATATAAATATATATTAAAACAAAAACCAAACCCATTGCCATCAAGTTGATTTCAACTCACACTGATCCTATAGGATAGAGTAGAGTTGCCCCATAGGATTTCCAAGGCTGTAAATCTTTATGGAAGCAGACACAATTTTCTCCTGTGGAGCAACTTGTGGTTTCAAACTGCTGATCTATCAGTTAGCAATCAAACACTTTAACCACTGAACCACCAGAGCTCCTATACATTAGCATATGTCACCTTATATATATATTACAGAATTGTAATATATACATATTTTTTTCACTTAATTGTCAAAATCCAGTCAAGAAAGACTGTTATTTTCCCCAAATGGAATTGAGTCACAGAGGGTTTAAGTAAATGGCATGCAGTCAAGCAACTAACAAGTGGTGGAGCTGTACACAGGGATTCCGACTTCAGAAGCAATGTTATTATTTACAATTATGAATCAAAAGCAAGATACAAAATTGTATTTTCAGCATGATTCAAATACTTGGAAATTACACATATGGACACATATTTAGGAAAGAAAATAAAGGTAAGTGCACCAGAATACTAACTGTGGTCATCACTGCTTTGAGAGATAATGAATAATCTTTATTTTCTTCATTATTCATTTTTAACTTTTTCCATATTTTCTATAATACAAAGGTATTAGTTTTAAACTCAGAGAAAATAATTTTTAGAAAACATTTTCATAATGGATCTGATGTCCAAGTATTACTGAGTCATATGAAATTACTGCTATCTGACTATTCTGGACCTACAAAGCAGCAATATCATGTTTCAACCTAATGCATTCATTTAGTCCATAAGCCTCCCATCTTCTCAGCAAGAATTGCCTGATACCTATCACATATCCCCATATTAGCACTTTTTCCTTTCCCGATTTCTATGTCTCTTCAACACTACGCTTGATGGTTTTTAATTAAATTATTTTAATCTAATTTTATATAAGAATAGTGAGAAGGACTATAAAATATGATTTATTCTGATCCTATGCCTTCCTTCTTGGGAACAGTTAAGGTTACAATACCAAAGTAGAACTCTCCTGCCTGTAAATAAATGATGGAGGAGAGGAGGGAAATTCTCTGGTTGGAAGGCTGCTTTACAACATGCCATTGCCAAGGTCAAGATGCTTGGTCAATTGCAAATGCAAGATCTGGACATTAAGGGGAATTCAGAAAGAAAGAAGGGTGCAGAAAGAAAAGGAAGGAAGGAAGAAACAGAAAAAGAAAATGAGGGAGGGAGGTGTCCAAGTTTATTTTAATGCTACCTTTTTTTTCTCCATTTGATGTCCAGAATCACACTTCAAGTTAACGCAAAAAGAAAAGAGAGAGAGAATTGAAGAAAGAAGGGTTGAATTATAAGGCTGGAGAAAGTCCTTGAAGGTTTAATCACAGATTAATGGGCACCTCCAGGTCCCCTTCATTCCAGACCTATTCACTACAAAAGATGAACTTTACTTCCTTAATTAAAAAGCATTCCACAAACATATTAGTCTAGTAGTTACATAGGAGTCTTTCTATCTATGAAAAGTACAAAATTTCTATAAATTCTTGATGAGAAACTGGAAACAAATGTATTTTGATAGGAATTTATTCAAGTCTTCTGCATTTGTTAAAGGAAGTAAAAATTAGTTCCCCAGAGACTTGAACAGAAAATTCACAAAATCGGAAACATAACCAATAAACCATATCACATAAACACCATACATTAGGACACAAATAAAATGGTAGTAACAATAAAATATTATTATAAATTAATAACCTTGGATGTTGGTGAGAATGTAGTTGTTGTTGTTGTCATGTGCCGTCGAGTCGGCCCCGACTCATAGCGACCCCTCCTTGGGTTTCCGAGGCAGTTATCACTATGGAAGTAGGATTGCCCAACCTTCCTTCCAAGGAGTGGCTGGTGGGTTTGAACCGCCAGCCGTCTGGTTAGCAGGCAAGTGTCTTAGCCACTATGCTACCAGAGCTCCCGTGAGAATGTAGAGAAAATGGTATTTCCACCAAGTGCATGAAGCAATATAAACTCTTTAAACTACTTTTTGAAGTGACTTGGAAACTCAAATCAAAGGTAATGAAAATGTGTATATCTTTAACACATTGTCTTTTCATCTGGCCATCTCTCCTACAGTAAATCTATACTAATATAAATATACTAAGAACTGTTTTGAGTTAAGAAGATAGGCAATTCAGAGCTATCGTCACACAAACATGGAAGCAACCTAATCATCTAATATTGGAACAAGTGCAACATTTAATCAATAAACTATATACAGCTATCAAAATTATCTTTATAAAGACTAGAGAAATAACTATGAAATTAAGACACATTAGTAGGATATAAAAATGTGAGTAACATTTGATTACAATTATGTAAAAGAAGATTAAAGAAAAAATGCTGGGAGAAAACACACTAAATGGTAATAGTAGTTGTGATGGTGGTAAAGGTTTGGGATGATATTTTTTTCAGTATTCCATATCTTCAATAATTCTATCTTTATTCAATAAAATTAAGTATCAGCTTGTTCCACCATGAGAAGATACCATTTCACTCCCATTTTGTGCATCCAAAAAAACAAACTCACTGCCATGGAGTCGATTCCAACTCATAGTGACTTCCAGTGCGTTTCCAAGGCTGTAGATCTTTACAGAAGCAGACCACCTCATCTTACTTCTGCAGAGTGACTAGTGGGCTTGAACCACTGACCTTCTGGTTAACAACCAAATGCCTTAACCAGAGTTCCTTACTCTGTGCATAGGTGGGTCTCTTTTCTATGATGTCCTCCAGACTGCACTTGTCCAAATATACAATGCCCTATTTAAGCATCAAATGAAGGTGTTGAAATATTCTTTTCACCTGTATATAGACATTAACCCCTGAAAGTAATCAGATTCTTCCTACAGCGCCCCTTTTTCCATGAACAATCTACTACACGTTAACTGCCTCACCCACAAAACTTTTCTACCCTCATTTTCCCATTAGTGTTAATGACAAAGACATCACCTGCAAACTGAGACAAACTGATATCCTTCATTCTCTTTAATTTTGTATTTCCAAGGTGGGTGAAACATGAAGGGACCCTTCCAGTGGGAAAAGGAGTCTGTATCTGTGTTTGTCTATTTGATCTTATTAAGGGAGTGATCAATAGAGGTAACTCAATAAGAGAAATTACTGAATAAACAATCGTGATACAAACAAGATTTCAAAATTGAGTTTCACATGTTATTTTCCGAATACTAATACTCATCACCTTTTTAGGAGGATTCTGAAAACTTTTTCTTTTCTTTCTCAGATACAATGAGACTTAAACAATCACATTGTAAAATATTCAAGGTCTTAGAAATTCAGTAGAAGCTTTAAATAAGATGCTGATTACTCCCTCATGCTCTCTCTGCCCCCAACTCTAACATGTGAACACTGTTACCTGCCTGTCACACACTCTGATGTACAGAAACACAAATAGGAAACTCACAAGACTGGGAAAAAGAGCTATACAGCATACTTTGTACAAGTTCCATTCCCAGTGACCATAGACCACATACTTAATGGCCTTCATGCAAAGAAGAACTTCAAAAACTTTGGCCCTTAGATGCCCTTCAGACCTGCAATTGAACTCACCTCTGTAGCTCAAATTGCAAACAAAGGACAGACAGGCCTATAAAGGGAACAGATCCACCAGCCACTCCTCGGAAGGAAGATGAGGCAATCTACTTCCGTAGTGATACTGCCTCGGAAACCCAAGGAGGGGTCGCTGTAGGTTGGGTCGGACTCGATGGCACATAACAACAACCACCACCCCAGGGAAGTATCACTCAGAATAATTAACTACAGGAGGTTAAAGGAGCAGAATTTGCCCAGGGATAAAGCTGAAAAGACAGGAAAGAAAGAGGAAGGGAAATGGTAAACACAGGAGGAAGTGGGAAGAGTGTTGTTCCATGGTGGGGACTTCAGTCAATGCCATGAAGCAAAATACATAGGAACTGCTAAATGAAAACCGATTTGCTCTATAAACTTTCACCCAAATCACAATAAAAAGTTTAAAATAAAAAATGGGCAAAGGACATGTATAGACATTTTACCATGTAAGATACATAAATGGCCAATAAACACATGGAAAGATACTTAGCAGCACTAGTCACTTCTTGTTGTTATGTGCCATCGAGTCGGACCTGACTCATAGCGACTCCTCCTTGGGTTTCTGAGGCGGTATGACTATGGAAATAAATTGCCCAACCTTCCTTCTGAGGAGTGGCTGGTGGGTTTGAACCGCCAGCCTTCTAGTTAGCAGTCAAGTGCCTTGGACACTATGCTACCAGTCACTAGGGAAATGCAAATCAAAACCACAATAAGATACCACTTCATGTCCCTAAGATGGCTGTGATTCAAACAAACAAACTGGTATTGGCAAGGATGTGAAGAAACAGGACTCTTTACCTATTGCTGGTGAAATTGTAAAATGGCATAGCCATGACGGAGCATAATCTGGTGATTCCTCAAAAAGTTAAACATAAAATTACTATATGATCCAGCAGTTCCACTCCTAGATAGAAGCCCAAAAGACTAGACAGCAGGAACAGGGACAGACTGCAGTACTATTCATAATAACAAAAAGAGGGAAACAAACTAAATTACCATCAGTAAGTGAAGAGAGAAATGAAATGTTCAGTAGACATACAATGGAATATTATTCAGCCATAAAGAGAAATGAAGTTCTGATACAATTTACAATATGGATGTGGTGCAGTGATTTACTTGGTATGGCTTTTCTACCCATGGTCTTTGTGACTCCTACCAGATTACTGGGTGAAACTTTGCAAATATAAGGTGTTTGTGACCCATCAAAGGGTTTGAATAGCTGCTTAGTAATGTAAATAAGGTACATGGCATGCTTTTGGAGGTGGGACCAAGGGAATAAGGTATATGAGACTCTAATAAGGGGATTGGTCAATTATGTCATCCCACCAGGCTTCAAATGAGCCCCCCAGAAGCAAAAAAGAGGTTCTCACTGCCATCAAGAGTGAAGAGCTAGAGGTGAAGAGGAGCACATCCCTGGACCCAAGATCCCTGCACTGGACCTCTTTGGTAGAGAGACCGACAGAGTCAGCAGAGAGTCAGGGGCAGTGGAACCGTGAGATTGAGACAGAGTGGTAGACTTGCCAGCTCAGAGAGTTAAGAAAGCGTTGGGCAGAAGGCTTGCTGGCAGAATGGTGCATCTAGGTGCACTTATCCACAGAGCTAAAAGAGCTTGTGACACTTACCTGAGCAGGGCAGAAGCCAGGCCAAGAGTCCAAGGGCCAAAGAGAGGTATGCCTGAGGGCATGTCTGAGGGGAGACTGTCCTGATCGAAGAATTGTATCCTGAGCATTCCAGAACCAGAATTGTAACCTGTTACTTTCCTAATAAATGCCATAATTTTGAGTGCTGTCTGTGAGCTCGGTGTGGACACTGCAATGAATTATTGAACCCAGCAGAGAAGTAGTGAGTGCCGTGGGAGGGACATTTGTCCTCAGAATAGGTAAAAAATCTGGAGGGTGGTGGCATATCTGGCCTCATAGGAATAACCCTTAGGCTGCTGATGGTGATTCTGTCTTTCCCTTGTGAAGTTAGAGGAGGTCAGAAGAGGATGCTACTCCCATGGCCTCTTTGCAATGGATGAACCTTGAAAATATGCTGCATAAAATAATACATAATACATACATATTTTCATGTATATTAAATATCTAGAGTAGGGAAATACAAACAGACTTGCCTTTTAGTGGTTACCGGAGTGGGTGGGGGAAAAAACAAAAAACAAACTCACTGCTGTCAAGTCATATCTGACTCAGAAATGGGGACTCACTGCTTAGGAAGCACTGAGCTTCTGTTAAGGGTGATGGAAAGAGTTGGAAAAGGGCAGTGGTGATGGTTGCACAATATGATAAATGCAATTATTGTCACTAAATTGCACATGTGAAGAATGTTGAAACAGTAAATGTTTTGTTACATATACATTTACAAAAGTAAAAATAATAATAAAATATTTTTTAAAAATAGGGGAAAAAAAGTTTAGGAGAGGATTTGGGACACAGCTACAAATCTTGGAATTTACTGTTAGCGTATAATAATGGAAGCAGCAGTCAAGACATCAGACGATGTATTGCATTGGGCAAATCTACTGCAAAAGACCTCTTTCAGGTCTTTCAGGTGCTGAAGAGCAAAGATGTCTTCTTGAAGACTAAGGTATGCCTAACCCAAGCCATGGTATTTTCAATCGCCTCATATGCATGTGAGAGCTGGCCAATGAACAAGGAAGACCAAAGAAGAGTTGATGCTTTTGAGTTGTGGTGTTGGCAAAGAATGCTGAAAGTACCATGGGCTTCCAAAAGAACAAACAAATCCGTCCTGGACAAAGTGCAGCCAGAATGCTCCTTGGAAGCAAGAATGGTCAGAATTCGTCTCACCTACTTTGGTCACATTGTCAGAAGGGACCATTCTCTGGAGAAGGATATCATGCTCGGTAAAGTAGATGGCCAAGGAAAAAAGGGAAGGCCCTCAACAAGGTGGATTGACACAGTGGCTGCAGCAATGGGCTCGGTATAGCAAGGATCGTGAGGCTGGCACAGGACTGGGCAGTGTTTTGTTCTGCTGTGCATAAGGTCACTATGAGTAGGAGATGACTCAACGGCACCTAACAACAACATATAATAATGTTTACATTGTCTTACTTCACTGGCTGTTCCTTGTCACTCTACTTTACTTCACCTTCAATATCTTCCCAAACCTTAATGGTGTGGTCTCCATCTCAGTCCTTGGATATCTCCTCTATTTTATCATTCCTCACTCCCTAAGGGATTTCATCTTGTTTCATGGTTTTACATTTATGTAGAAATCTAATAAACATTTTGCATACGGTGAATACTTGCAATTCTTGGCTCTTTTTATTAATCACTATTATCACTACCATTGAATCACTGGCCACACATAGGTGGCTTCACACTAGCAAACAAGACCATTTGATCCTTATAATTGCTGATGTTGTTGTTGTTGATAATTGTTGTTGTTGCTGATAATTATTGAAGCCTGTGGAAGGTAGGTAAGAAGACTAGAAAGACAAAATTGTTTTGGCTAATTCTTTGGGATGAAAAAAAAACTTTGTGGTTCTATGAGTGATCTGACAAGAGAAAAAAAAAAACATATTCTTAATTCAATCTCCATATATATTTGATTCATATATGAGTTATCTATATTATACCTAAGCCAAGGGAAGCCTCCTGATTTAGCATTAAACCAAAAATTTTCAAGCTCGAGTGTATTTTTTATGTTGTAGCCCAGTACAAAAAAAACCCTCTGAGACCCCTGAATTGGGAGGCTTGTAAGGAGTTACAGCATTAGATGGAAAGTCTGAAAATGATAATTCTGTAAACAGAATCAGGGTGCAGGGGAAAGTGGTACATGAAATTGAAAGAGAATAACTAAAACATTCAAATGAAACAGCTTCACTAAGTGAGAGCTGAGATTATAGTACAATGACAGAAGTTATTCGGGATGGGGAATGTTCGAGAGGGGGAACTAGTTTTGATTGAGAAATAGAAATATGATGGATAGGGAAAACGGAGAAGCTGAAAGTGAGATACGTGGCAGATTTCTTCAGCATATTTCTATTCTTTAAAAGAGAAGTAAAAATTATAGTGTTTTGAACTTAGAAGGACCATGAATATCATCTAATCCAACTCCCTGTAATATAACTGTGGAAACCCTAAGTATGAAACTTTTCACAGCTTGCCTGGGCTTGCTCCACCTTTGAAGGCCAAGCTTAACAGTCACATCTCCAATTGCCCAGGCTAGCGTCCTTTCAATGTGCTCTATACTTTCCATGAGCTCTGAGCTAGCATGAACATTTCCCATTGGTTGGGTTTGCTAAAATGTACCATCTGTAGGTCCCTATTGAGTATAAATAGAAATGAGGTCATCATCCAGTGGTCCCCAAACACCAGTTGTCTGTGATCATCAGGTGAAAACTTGCCCATTAACTTTTTCATATTTGATCAACCTAGGAAATTTTCCCAAAATATTTTTAGTTGTATTTTGTTTAAGAGCCACTGGGAAAATTCCTCCTCTTTGGGGACCCATTATTTTGAGAGATACATTATACAGAATACTAAATTATCTGGGTAAATCAGGCAAGAAAGGACTCTGAGTGAAGATTTCAATGAGATCTGCTTCCTGTTGCAGGAGGGAACCAGCCCTCTCACTCAGAGCCCTGGTTTAGGATAATTCTATAGTATCCCTGCTTTCCTGGTATCCTCTCTTCTCATGTCTGATCCCAGCACAGTTGTCTAAAATGTGACTCTTTTCCTGGACACCAGAAAGTTAAGAACTCTTTCTCATCCTCGTCCAGACATTATGAGGGTTTGGCCTACTGATCACTTGTCATTTCTAGAAGATTATGCAAACACGTAAGCCCAAAAACAACAAAAACAAACCCACTGCTGTGGAATCAGATCTGACTCATAACGACCCCTCCTTGGGTTTCTGAGGCAATATCACTATGGAAGTGAATTGCCCAACCTTCCTTCCGAGGAGTGGCTGGTGGGTTTGAACCGCCAGCCTTCTGGTTAGCAGTCAAATGCCGTAGGCACCATGCCACCAGAGCTCCAGCATGTAAGCCCATGTTCCCTTTTTCACTTTATCCTTTAAGGACAGGATCTAAAGCATTCTGAAGAGCTCCCTTAATCATTGATGGCAGGACCTTTTAATGACCCAGCAAAAAATTTAGTCTCTATGAAAATTCTTTTGATGGCTAGTGGAATGGAGTGAATTGAAAACAGGTAAGTGAATGTCTTCAGAGGTTGACTTTTTCAAAATCAGTTGTCTATTCTTTTTTGCTAAAAGAATCTTAACATATGTAATGTATAATACTTTAAAGCAGGGGTTGACAAACTATGATCTGCAGATAGAATCCAGTCTACTTTCTATGGTCCTTGAGCTAAGTATGTGTTTTCCATGTTTAAGGGTATAAAGGAAGAACAGAAGGAAGGGAGAATGGGAAAGTGGGAGGGAATCCTGGGCCTGGCGCACGCATAAAGTCTTGTAATGACAGTGCGCACAGTTCTACAGGAGTTTAAAAGACGCACAACTTACCTAGAATGTAGGGGAGATAGAGAACCATGGATGCTTCCTGGAGAGTTGATTCCTCAGCTGATTCTTGAGTTGAAGCCTGTGGAAGGTAGGTAAGAAGACTAGAAAGACAAAGTTGGAAGAAAAAGGCTGAAGAGTATTCATTATTTAGGAGAGACAAGCTATAAACATTAAAGGTATTAGATAGGTGGGAGAGTGAGAAGAGATGGGATCCTATTATAAGGAAGGCACTTCAGTATATTTTTACTAACATTCACATTAACCCTGCAAGACAACAGCTAAGGAAACAGAGGTTTTAGCCAGGGAGCTTGCATGTGACAGAGCCAGGACTCAAAGACAGTGGAAGGACTGAAAGTCTGTGTGATTTCTCACTGGAATAATAAATTCAAGAATGCCTTTCATGATCACAGGGACTTTAGGGGAGATGATCTGGGGCTGAAGAGATTGTTTTTTCCTGAAGATTCTCAAATCATACTTCGTAGGAGATTGGATCCCTCTTCCTCAGGTAGAGATCTGGACAGGTGCCCTCTTCAGGTATAAATCTGGACAGAGCTTATGCACATACAGTTCAATTCTTGATCTGTCTTTTCTGTGTAGATTTGTGCAATGTCTTAATGAGTTGCAAAGCTACTGACAGAGATAAAAAGAGCAAAATCCAGGAGGCAAAGAGTGTAGGGTAACTTGACCTTCTAATCAGTAACTAATCCTGCTGGGTTCTAACTATGTAGACTTAGAATTCCTTTATTATTTCACTTCCCAAGAATATAAATTTTTCCACCCAAAGTATGTAAACTAATATCAAAGGTAAATAGTAGCCCATTGTTCCAAATCCACTGCAGTGATTTGATGAAATAGTAAATGTTAATATTTAGTGACTATTTATAGGGATTAGGCACTATATTATAAAGTGCCTTTTATTTCTTTTCACTATGATGTCACCAAAATCCAATGGAGTTGGTACATTAAGGTATCTTTCTTGGAGCCCAAGCAATCTGATGGCAGAAAGTACCCTCTCAGTCACTTTGCTCTGCAGACTTAACTTTGTCATACACTAAACCCTTAAATACTCAGGAGGTCTTTCTATGCTGTAATACCATCTCTTTACTTCTGTACTTATTTTCACCTTGTGATATAAATTTAATATTATAACATGCTATAATTTATAATACACTTTTTTAGTATAAACCTCACCCTTGTTCTTTCTTGAACATCTTTGTGTTCTCACTTGATTGTTCTTCTGAGTGAACGTCAGAATCACATTACAAAATACATACCTATGCACACCCACACCCACTCTAGCAACACACACACACACACACACAAATCCTGTTGAGACTTTTATCAGATTGTCACCAAATGGTTGCATTACTTTGAAGATACATTCTTAAAATATTTTCCCATCAAGAAAAAAAAATACTATAATGATTGCTTTAAATTTTGATTATGTATTACATGCTATATTTATTGATATCTTATATCTGTATTGCTTTTGGAAATAAAATTCTCTAGTTGATGATTGCTGGTATCAAGAAAAACTTTTGGGTTTTATGTGAAAGAAAAACCCTCTTATCCAAAGCAATTGGGTTTTGTTCTTGATAAACTAATTGAAAAGTTATTTACAGAGAGAACTCATTTTCAAATGAACATATCCTTTAAATTTTTAACTTAAAAGATATAAATATTTAGTCTTACCCCAAACTTAGGAAGTGGGACCAATGCTTTTTTGTGACTTTTGGTCAGATGACTAGTACAAACTGAAGTCATTCTTATATGAACAACACTCACAAATCATTGTCTTCAATTTTCAATATCAGAGTATACAACATGGAATTGAAATGGAAGATAAGCAAACCAAACCCACTGCCATCGAGTCGATTCCAACTCAAAGCGTCCCCCACTGGGTTTCCCAGGTGGTAAATCTTTGCAAAAGTAGATTAGATTGCCCAGTCTTCCTTTTACAAAGTGGCTGGTGGATTTGAACCACCAACCTTTTAGTTAGCAGTCAAGTGCCTTAGATGCTGCACCACCAGAGCTCCTTGGAAATGTAAGGGCACTCATTGAAATAAAATGCATGGTGAATCAGCCAAGATTTTCATGATTTTTCCCTCAACCATAGACAGTAGTCCGGCCTACTTTGGCTAACTCATCCATAAATTTTTATTTGTTTGCACCTTACTTTCATCAAATATTTCCAAAATGTTCAAATTCATGTCCTTGAAAGAATAACATCCATAGTTCAACACTGCTCTTCACTTTTTATGCACCATTTTATTAACGTTTACATTATCAAGTATATATGGCTTATTTAGAGTTAGAAACAAGCACAATTTTCTCAACAAGCAAAATCCACAATTGGTGGGAGTAGAAGTGTTCAGATGTACTAGAATGAAGTCTACCAGCCTCCAGTTCAGCATGCTGTCCACACCAGACACTATGTTTCACAGAGGGAAAGGAGAAAGGTATTTAATCTTATTAGGTGACTGTGTAGAAATTGTTTAACTATTAGTGTGATCTTAAGAGGTTCTTTTATTAATTCTAACACCTGTCTTCTGATGTGGTGAGGGAGCTCTCATGGGGTAGTGCCTAAGGCATTTGACTGCTAACCAGAAGGCTGGTGGTTCAAATTCACCAGCCACTCTTCGGAAGGAAGATGGGGCGATCTACTTCCATAGTGATACTGCCTCAGAAACCCAAGGAGGGGTCGCTATGAGTCAGATCTGATTCAATGGCAGTGGGTTTGGTTTTTGGTTTTCCTAACAATCAATCAGCCAAAACAAGGCAAGGAGCTGACTGTGAAACAGACTATCAATTGCTCACATGGAAGTTCAAATTGGAACAAGTCCATGAGAACCAAAATATGACCTTGATTATATCCCACCTGAATTTAGAGACCATCTGAAGAACAGATTTGATTCATTCAACACCAATGACCGAAAACCAGAAGAATTGTGGGATGGCATCAAGAACATCATCCATGAAGAAAGCAAAATTTCATTAAAAAGACAAGAAAGGAATAAAAGCCAAAATGGATGTCAGAAGAGATTCTGAAATATGCTCTTGAATGAAGAGTAGCTAAAGCAAATGAAGAAATGACAAAAGAGCTGAACTGAAAATTTCAAAGAGTAGCTTGAGAAGACGATGCCAATTATTATAATGAAATGTACAAAGACTTGGAGTTAGAAAACCAAAAGTGAAGAACATGCTTGGCATTTCTCAAGCTGAAAGAACTAAAGAAAAAAAAAAAAATCAAACCTAAAGTTGTGGTATTGAAAGATTTTGTGGGCAAAATATTGAAAGATGCAGGAAATATCAAAAAAAAAAGATGAAAAAGGTACACAGTCATTGTACAAAAAAGAATTGGTCTATGTTCAGCTATCATATCACCAGAAGGTGGTATATGATCAAGAACCAATGGTATTCAAGGAAGAAATCAAAGCTGCACTGAAGAAACTGGCAAAAAATAAGGCTCCAGGAATTGATGGAATATCCACTGAGATGTTTTAATAGACGGATGCTGCACTGGAGGTACTTACTCATCTATGCCAAGAAATTTGGAAGACAGTTACCTGGCCAACTGACTGGAAAAGATTCATATTTGTACCCGTTCCAAAGAAAGGTGATCCAACAGAATGTGGAAATTATCTAGCAATATCATTAATATCAATCAAAAAAAAAAAAAAAAAAAAACACCTCATTGCCGTTGAGTCAATTTCTACTCACAGGAACCCCTCCTTGGGTTTCTGAGGTGGTATCACTATGGAAGTAGATTGCCCAACCTTCCTTCCGAGGAGTGGCTTGTGGGTTGGAACTGCCAGCCTTCTGGTTAGCAGTCAAGTGCCTTAGGCACTATGCCACCAGAGCTCCCTCATTAATATTACACACAAGGAAAATTTTGCTGAAGATAACTCAAAGAAGGTTGCAGCAGTATACTGACAGGGAACTTCCAGAAATGCAAGCTGGATTCAGAAGAGGATGTGGAACAAGGGATATCATTGCTTATATCAGATGGATCTTGGCTGAAAGCAAAGAATATCAGAAAGATGTTTACTTGTGTTTTATTGACTTTGCAAAAGCATTTGATTGTGTGGATCATAAAAAATTATGGATAACATTGAGAAGAATAGAAATTCCAGAATACTTAATTATGCTTATGAGGAACATATACATAGACCAGGAAGGAGGCTGTCTTTTGAAGAGAACAAGGGGATACTGCATGGTTTAAAATCAGGAAGGATGTGTGTCAGGATTGTATCCTTTACCATACTTATTCAATCTGTATGCTGAGCAAATACTCTGAGAAGCAGAACTATATGAAGAAGAATGCAGCATCAGGATTGGAGGAAGACTCATTAACAACCTGCAACATGCAGACAACACAACTTTGCTTGTTGAAAGCGAAGAGGACTTGAAGCACTTACTAATGAAGATTAAAAAGTACAGTCTTCAGTATGGATTATACTTCAACATTAAAAAAAAAAAAATGAAAATCCTCACAACTGAACCAATAAGCAGCATCATGATAAATGGAGACAAGATTGAAGTTGTCAAAGATTTCATGTTACTTGGATCAACAATCAACACCAATGAAAGCAGCAGTCAAGAAATTGGACGTCATACTGAACTGGGCAATTCTGCTGCGAAAGACCTCTTTAAAGTGCTGAAGAGCAAAGATGTCTCCTTGAAGACTAAGGTGCACGTATCCAAAGCTGTGGTATTTTCAATCACCTCATATGCATGTGAAATCTGGTCAGTAAATAGGAAGAATGAAGAGTTGATGCTTTTGAGTTGTGGTGTTGGCAAAGAATATTGAAAGTACCATGGACTGCCAGCAGAATGAACAGATGTGTCCTGGAAGAAGTGCAGCTGGAATTCTCCTTGGAAGCAAGAGTGGCCAGGGTCTGTCTCACCTACTTTGGTCATGTGGTCAGGAGGGATCATTTCCTGGAGAAGGATATCATGCTTGGTAAAGTGGAGGGTCATCAAAAAATGAGAAGACCTTCAAGAAGATGGATTGATACAGTGGCTGCAACAGTGGGCTTAGCAAAGATTGTGAAGGTATAGCAAAGATTGTGATGATGTCACATGACTGGGCAGTGTTTTGTTCTGTTGTACATAGGGTTGCTATGAGTTGGAGCTGATTGGACAACACCCAGCAACAACAACCTAACAAACTAGATAACTGTTGGAGTTGTTGTTTTCAGAATGTTGTTGTTCTTATGTGCTGTCAAGTTGGACCCAACTCACAGTGACCCCTCCTTGGGTTTCCGAGGCAGTATCACTAAGGAAGTAGATTGCCCAACCTTCCTTCCGAGGAGTGGCTGGTGAGTTTGAGCCACCAGCCTTCTGGTTAGCAGTCAAGTGCCTTAGGCACTAGGCTACCAGAGCTCCTTGTTTTCAGAATAGGATGTAAATAATACCATTCCAGAGCCTTTTCAAATATGAAAAAATGTTTTTTAATGCTCCTACATGTATGACAACTTGACTCAGTATAGAGTTAGAATTTGTGTTGGTCAGAATTTGTTTTCCTTAAAATACTTTGAATCATCTTCTGGAATTTTCTGTTACAAAAAGGATATTGTACAGACAAACTTGCCTGAAATTAGTTATTTTGTAGGTAGATAAACATTTCTCTCTCTCTCTCTCTCTCTCTCTCTCTCTCTCTGCTACGGAATTTCTCATTTCCTCATCACCTTTCCTTATCTCACATAATTCTACTCCCATCTCTGCCTGCTATGCACCCTTACATGCTAGTCTGTTGGAACTCTAACACTTAAAGATTGAAATGTAAAGAAACTGAATTAAAGATTAAAGAAAATACTGAAGTGAGGAAATAAAGATTTAATAAAATACTCAAGTGAGGAAAAATAAATAAGTAGCCAATTTCAGGATATGATTGGAATAAATTGTGCTTAATCAGTCCCCCTGTGAATCTAAGACCTTCAGATCAATATGAACCTATCTCCCAAAGTTTTAATTTATCTGTATAATAAATAAATTATACATCTATGAATCATAAACAGAAACAAAGAACTAGTCCAGATGAACTTATGTTTAAAATTCTGATTCTTAAAGACACTTTGGAAGACTGTTTTGTTTTGTTTTCGGGAACATACACTTGAAGATTTCTCAGGAAAATAATGCCATATCCTTTATTATGATTCAAATCTTGAAGTAAAATAGGCAATTCCCACATCCGAAACAAAACTTTATTTTACTCAAGCAAGTGAGCAACTCAGCAAATATTTCTATTCTTCTTTTGCAGGAAAAATGTTTGCCCGGAACCCTGTCCTCAACCAGTCCGGCCCCGCTGAGTTTGTGTTCCGTGTGTTCTCCACAGTCCCAGAAATTCAAGCCCTCCTCTTCCTTCTTTTCCTCCTCCTCTATTTGATGATCCTTTGCGGCAACACAGCCATCATCTGGGTGGTGTGCACGCTGAGATCCCTCCACACCCCAATGTATTTCTTCCTGTCCAACTTGTCCTTCATAGAGATCTGCTACACCACCGTCGTGGTGCCCCTGATGCTCTCCAACATTTTTGGGGCCCAGAAGCCCATTCCCCTGGCTGGCTGTGCGGCCCAAATGTTCTTTTTTCTCATGCTTGGAGGTGCTGACTGCTTTCTCTTGGCGGTTATGGCTTATGACCGCTACGTGGCCATCTGCCACCCCCTGCACTACACCCTTGTCATGACCCGGAAGCTATGTGTCCAGATGGTGGTTGGTGCCATGGCCCTGGCACTCTTCCTCTCCTTGCAGCTCACGGTCTTAATCTTCACGTTGCCCTTCTGTGGGCATCTCCGGGAAATCAACCACTTCCTCTGTGACGTTCCTCCAGTCCTGCGCCTGGCCTGTGCTGATACCCATGTGCACCAGGCTGTCCTCTATGTGGTCGGCATCCTTGTGCTGACCATCCCCTTCATCCTTATCTCAGTGTCCTACTCGTTCATCACACTGACCATCCTACGCATCCGTTCCACTGAAGGCCGCCGCCGGGCCTTCTCCACCTGTTCCTCCCACCTTATGGTGGTCTTGCTGCAGTATGGCTGTTGTGCCCTGGTCTACCTGCGTCCCCAGTCCAGCTCCTCAGTGGATGAGGATCGTCAATTTGCCCTTGTTTACACATTTATCACCCCCTTACTCAACCCTCTGATCTACACCCTTAGGAACAAAGATGTCAAAGGTGGTCTGAGGAAGGCCATTGGAAGCAAAGGAACAGCTGAAGTTCTCTGATATCTTAGGGGCCCATGGGGCTTCCTGAGGGTGTGATGACAGTGAATCTGATATATAGATGCCAGATTTATAACACTTCTTTCTCCATCATTTATGCTTTTGTTGATTCTCTGTGCCTATACTTATATATATACTTAATACTACAGTTCACTCTTCTTTTGTTTAAAATTCCCTAAGACTTTAAAAGAGTGGACAGTGGTTCAGTAGGTGGCTACCCCACTCTTCCAGTTCCAGCTCCATGGAGTCAATTCCAACTCATGGAGAACTCACGGGTGTCAGGAGAACTGCTCCATGGGGTTTTCAGTGGCTGGTTTTTCAGAAGTAACTCAGGAGGTCTTTCTCCCATAATGCCTCTGGGTGGCCTGGAACCTCCACCCTTTTGGTTAACAGCCAAGCACATGAATTTTCTGCACCACCCAGGGACTTCCTGCTCTTGTTGTAAGATGCCACTGAGTAGGCTCTGACTCGTAGTGACCTTATGCATGGCAGAATGAAAAGTTGCCTGGTTCTGTGCCATCTGCGTAATCATCGCTATGTTTGAGACAATTATTGCAACCATTGTGTCAATCCATCTCATTGAGGGGCTCCCCCTTTTGTGCTGACCCCCTATTCTTAACCTCTTATAAAAAGGTTCATGTTTCCTCCAAAGCAACTTCACTCTCTTTGAAACTTCCTCCTGAGGAACAACTCAATTGATTCTTTGAACAGTACCTTGCATGAAAATGTCTGTTAGGGTAGTGGCTAAGGCACTTGACTGCTAACCAGAAGGCTGGCGATTCAAACCCACCAGCCACTCCTCGGAAGGAAGGTTGGGCAATCCTACTTCCGTAGTGATACTGCCTCGGAAACCCAAGGAGGGGTCGCTATGAGTCAGGGCTGACTCAATGGCACATAACACAATATGCTTTGCTATTATATTTCCCATCAAAGTATGACCAGCAACTACCTGGACAAATACTTCTTTCCCACATTAAAAATATTCCCCATGTAGTAGGGTTTGCAGTGTGTTGGTCTAACTTATGATCCCACATTCAATCCAGGAAAATGAGAAATCAGAAAAGGTGGTGCAAGGATGACACTATGAGTCCATTTGCTCTAGGAATTAACATGCATTCAGGGTAACCAGCAGTTCCCACCATTCAGACCCTTAAGCTGTGGGAAAACAAGAGTGGGGCATCAAGAGCCATGCTCAAACTCTCTCAAGGTCACCATCTTAGGAGGGAGGGTCTGCATGCTCAAGCTGGGATGGGGTTAAGACCAAGGTCGAGAAACAAGCAGCCATTGGCTACCACCAGTGCATGGTACAGAGTAGATCCATAAATATGTGTTGAAATAATTATTTAATTAGTATACAATGTTATGAGGCCCTTTGCTTCTGGCCCCTGGTCCATTCAGTGAGGACTGTCAATCAGCAAGGAGAAATTCCCAGTTCATTCAGAATGGACAAACATTTCAGTGTCTTTGATTTCATGGCTGTTACCAGATATTTCAGAAGCCAATGAGGATTTTGTCAGATAAGCTGCGATTCAAGTGGCTCCACTAAAAAGGAGAGGACGGCCATAGTACATCTCTGATCTCCATCACTTGTCAAGTCTACTGATTTCTCAAGAGCCTGTGTGCCTGAATTTTTATCGTATTTTATTTGCTACTGATTTCAATGTTTTCTTAAATTGAAGGTGATTCCTCCTCCAAACTAGATTGATTTTTGTTTTCTTTAAAATTAAGTAGTGAAGGAGAAATTTCCAAATGCCAAGGGACTTGAAGACCAGAAATAAAAGGTATTTTAAAACTCTTCATTATTTACTTGAACAATATTTTATATTTTCAGTTTTTACATCATCAATTGCTGCCTTTTAACTGTGAGATAATTATTTTTCATCTCTCCAAGTAGATCTGCCTATTCATTTTTGGGGAAACAAACAGAAAAGGTTTTGACAATATCTGGGTATGTAATTTAAAAGGGAGAGGCTTTTGTTCACTATTATAAGCTCCTCGGAGCCACATGTACTTGGCGACAAGGACTCCCAGGCATAACTTCATCATCTTGTTTGTGGTTCTCTTCATAAGCTGTTCTCTGTCCAGTTTTCTCACGGGACTTGGGCAAGTGTCACATTTGTTACAAATATCATTCCGAGAAAAGTGCATGCAGATTTGATATGACATTCTCAAGCACAAAAGAAAACTAGTAATTTATCTATATTTTTTCAACAAAAGGGGAAAAAACTGTAAGAGTATATGGTAAATGTAGGGTTCTTTAGGTCTATAAAGCAGAATTTAATCAAAGACTTTCTAGAAAACAATTCAATTTTGAAAAAGGACTAAGTCAGTGAGTACTATTAGGTATGTCGAAGGAGACATATCTGTGTGCAGGTTTGGAGCCAGTCTGGAGTTTGTATATCATTTTTAAATCATGAAAATTTGCTAATTTAGAGACAGCATAACCCAAGTCAGGAAGGATGAATGTGTTCTATTATCTAGATTCCAAAATAACAAATTTCAGTCCTCTTGACCTAGAGGTTCTACATGTTCCACAACTCCTATTCTTTATCGATATAAATTATTATGAAGCTAGAAAAACTAGTATTGAGAATCAGGAGTAAACTGCTTCCTCTGAAAAAGGCTTGCAAACAGGCATTCCTCAACCCCAGCTTTCAAATGTCACCTTGGAGTCAGGATTGATTTCTCTGTCCTTTAAACTCCTGGAGCACATTTTTTATCCCTGAGAGGTGATGCTTTTGGAAAAGGAGGCATGCTACAATCACCTTGGTATCCCTTCTTCACATTGTCTGGTGCCTTGCACCGTAAGGACTTGATAATTGTCAGTTAATGGAAATTAAAGTAAGACAGCATCAAATTATTCTAGCATGTTTTCAAAAAAAAACCTGAAGTCTGTCTCTCAAAAATAAAGTTTAAAAACAAAAAGCTTCAGAATTTTAAAAATATATCCAAAATGCACTGAAGGTGCCTGGAGTGGCACTCAGGAGGAGAGCAGCTCAGGTCACACACACCCGCACAAATGTGAGCCCAAACTCGCCTTGCAACAGTGTGTTGGTCAAAAGCTTGGTCCCACTGAAGTAGTTGGGTGAGGTAGTTTCTGTTTCTTCTTTTTCTTATTATATTTTTGGAAACCATCTTGGCATATATGAAACAGCAGTGGAGAGAAAGTTCTTAATCTAAACTACAAAGGAAAAATGGAACTAGACTCATTAAATGCACAGAGCATCTCTGTGATGTTTTAAATAAAGTATTCTCTGTCCCCTAGATTTGATAGAATAATTTTTGTTTACTGTGGACAATCTGGAAAATATAGAAAGAGAAACAGAATCACTGAGTAGCAAATGTTAGTAAATGTAATATACAGGTAGGTGTGTTGGAAGATAGTGAAGGTTACAGAAAAATAAAAAAGCTGGATGGGGAATCAGATAGTCAAGAGAGAGAAAAGAAAGTGGGAGTATTCAATAAGAAGGTGGGGAGAAAACACATTAAGAAGGTAACATTTGAGCAAAGACTTGAAGGAAGCAATGGGGTTAGTCAAGCAGATACCTGAAGGGAGAATATTCCTGGCTGGGGGACCAGCCAGAGAGAGGCCCAAGGTAGGAGTGTGTTCTTCAAGTTTGAGGAACAGTAGGCAGCCCCACTCAGTGTGGCTGGAGCAGAACACATGGTACAGGGAGAGTGGTACAGGGAAGATATAGTCATTGCTACTTACCTCACCCTACTGAAAGGCCCATTACAGACACTGATGCTATTTTTCTTTTTTAATGCCTGCATGCTATGTATTGCACCACAAAGAAAGACCACAGTGATTCTGGATGTTGCCTGAATGTAATCCCTATGGTAATCAGAGAGAAAATATCTATTTAAAAAATACACAAAAGGAAATAAAATTTATTCACTAAGAAGTCAATTAAACACAGACGTAGGCAGTAATGGAGTAAAAGAACAACAAAAAGGAATAAGACATACAAAAAACAAATAGCAAAATAAGAAAAGTGAGCTTTTATTTTCAGTAATTATTGAAAATGTAAATGGATTAAAGTCTCCAATGAAAAGGAAGAGATTGGCAGATCCAACTATACGCTGTCTACAAGACTTTCACTTTAGATCTAAGGGCACAAATAATTTGAAAGTGAAGAATCTGAAAAGATATTCTGGGTAAATAGTAACCAAAAGAGAATTGGGGTGACTAAACTGTTATCAGATAAAATAGACTTTCAGTCAAAAACTGCTGCAACAGACAGTTAAGAATTTTGCATATTATTGTTGCTGTTGTTGGGTGCCATGAAGCCAATTCCAGCTCATAGTGACCCTGTAAGACACAGTAGAACTATCTCATACGGTTTCCCAGGCAGAAATCTTTGTGGGAGCTAATCCACAGGTCTTTTCTCCTGTGAAGAAATTGAGTGGGTTCAAACCACTGACCTTTAGGTTAGCAGACAAGTGTTTAACAGTTGTACCATCAGGGATCCTTACATATTAATAGAAGAGTCAATTAATCAAGAAGACATAAATAAACATATATGCACCTAACAAAAGAATCCCAAAATATATGAAGCAAATATTGACAGAACTGAAGGAAAAAATACATAGTGGATAAGGGGAAGGACCCTATTTTCAACGTATAATTGATGACTAGGGTGGGAAGCTGAGGCAGAAGCCAATTAGACAGTCTCACCTGCATAAAAGTCCAACAGGTGGAAAGAATATAGCATTAGGATTATCAAGACAGATTCAGGAATCCAGGTGGATGGGCAGTTAGAATAAATACTCCTTTAAGCAGTATGGTAAGAGTCAGGACTGCACAGAACTGAAGACCAAGTGCCAGAGTGACTTGATGGGTAATTACCAAGTGGGATTACCATCCCACCTCTACATATGGGACCCAAATCTGACTTCCTCTGGATAGCTTTTCACAGGGGAAAGGTCCCACTGAAGTAGTTGGGTGAGGTAGTTTCTGGGAATATTCCTACACCAAACCTGTAATGATCCCACTTCTTGCTTCAAGACTATATTCCAGTGTCCCAGCACCCCAGGTTTCCATGATCAGCATGGACCTCTTTCTCAACTCAGTGCAGCTCAGTTATACACAGTAATGCAGGGATGGCTCAGAAAACCAAAACTAAACTCACTGCCATCAAGTTGGTTCTGACTCAGAGCAACCCCTCCTTGGGTTTCTGAGGTGGTATCTCTACAGAAGTAGATTACCCATTCTTCCTTCTGAGGGGTGGCCGATGAGTTTGAACACCAACCTTCTGGTTAGCAGTCAAATGGTTTAGGCACTATGCCACCAAAACTCACACAGGGATGGCTCCCCCAACCCCCATTGCCGTCGAGTCAGATCCAACTCATAGTGACCCCTCCTTGGGTTTCTGAGGTGGTATCACTACGGAAGTAGATTGCCCAACCTTCCTTCCAAGGAGTGGCTAGTGGGTTTGAACCACCAGCCTTCTGGCTAGCTGTCAAATGCCTTAGGGACTAAGCCACCAGAGCTCCCACAGGGATGGCTAAGGGGTACTAATTTGTTTTCCCAGGCTATGTTGCTAACAATTCATCTCCTATAGAAAGAAAAGAGACTGCGAAGTAAAAATCATGCTGAGAATGAGTCTCACCCAGCCAAGGACTGGAATTGAAATAGATAAATAAATTAATGTGTTTTCTTTTTCCCCAGAAAAACCTGTTCAAATCCATGTCTACCTTCCAACTGTTAACTCCTCTGGTTCCCCTCCCCTTTTCCCTCCTAGCCTTTTATCTCAATACAGCTCTTGCATGTCTAATCCTGTCTTGGCATCTGTCTCTTGGAGTATATGAACAAATGTTCTTAATTACAAGAAACTAGAAGCTCATTTCAGACCTTTCTCTGTCTTATTATGTTTTCTATACTTAAATTAGGTATAAGATAAATATTTAATAAAGTATATGGAGTCTTCACTTGGGTGTAAATTCAGTATTTTCTAATTAGAAATTCTCCCCCAGAAAATTATGTAATAAAGAACTATTCCATCTACACACACAAAGATGATAGATGGATAGACAGAAAGACAGATAGATGGATAGATAGATAGATAGAAGGATGGATGGATAGACAGACATAGATAAAAGGAAAAAGAGAGAATAGGGTAAAAGAAACAGCTAAGAATTTGGGCCTGATAGATGGCCCAAGAACATGAACAGTGAATTTATGAAAGCTGACTTACAAAACACAATTTATGCTTGAGTGTGGATTCACTTATACTTAAATAACATTTTTTCTTAATTTAAATGATATGTTATATTAACTTGACTATATGCTCTGGTTTACAATAACCAAACTTGTTCCAATAAAGTATCCTCTGTATTGTCAATCACACACAGAGAATTTCTAGGAGACAGAGATGAGGACTATCAGAAAGCTTTCAAAGTGCCTGCCACAAAACCAAAAGTAGAATGACCAAATACCAGTTCTAATGTAAACCTGAGTTCCTAAAAAGCATAACTTTAAGGCCTATCAGTTGGCCACTTGCTTCAGAATCAATAGGAGTGTTTGGGGAAAGTGCCACCTCCAAGGCCCCCAAACCCAATACCACCCAAACAGAAACTTTGTAAGGAACCCATGAATCTTCCTTTGAAAGAAACAACAAGTGATTCTGTAAATCAAAATTTATAAATCAACGTATTGCAAATGACATCTTTTTACACTGACCCAAGATAAGATATCAGGGTTTATTTATCCTCATTTTCACTGATTTTCCCAGATTGATGTTTGACCACCCTTAGATTTCAGCTGTTGAGCCATATCCCCAGTGATCTACAAAGCAGCTGTCTGAAAAGTCCCTGTTTTTGTTTTGTATTTGTCTGCACTGGATGTGAAAGCTCCAGGGCTTTATAGGAGCTCCACAAATATTTTTTTTTGTTAAACACACTCACATTCCTCAATTTATTCAATTTTTGTTTTTAAGTTTGATCTTCAAAAACATCACTTTTCTTTTAGTAAAGTATACCATAGACTTAAATTCCCTTTGGGATTAATTAAAATCCAGTCCCCGTAAATCAGGAAGAAAAAGTAGAATTATTGCAACACCAAATTCCACATTTCATAAAGCGTTTAATCCATCACTACAGTATTTGCCAAGGGTTGCTTTATAAATTGTGGGGCATGAAAAAGACATTCTTAGCTAACAAGATTTCTAGGTTTCCTTCATCCAAGTGTTTTCCTCTCCAAGTGTTTTCCCCACTGGGGAGTCATGGTAAGAGTGGGAATATGGCTGGGACTGGAGCAATGAATGGCTCTAACAGCATGACTACACTCCCACCAGTTGTGAGTGGTTGAACCAGAATGCAAACCCGTGTCTAGACCACACCAAAGCCTCAGCATGTGCTATTTTGCTGTGATATAATATTTACATGCATGTTTATGTGTGTGTGTCCAATTGTTTGTGTGAGTGTGTGTGTGTGTAAATATATAGGATGAAAAATAGAAATAACTTTAGAAAGATAGATATCTTGATGGAAAAAAGGTGAACAGAGACTTCCTGGGGTGATATATTTTGTCCTACATACCTATCTGCCAAACAAAAACTTGCAGTACCACCCTCTCAATAATGTAGCTTGTTGCTGTTGTTGTATTGCTGTTGTTGTTGTTAGGTTCTGTCAAGTCGTCTGCACCTCATGATGACCTTATGCATGGCACAATGAAACACTGCCCAGTCCTGTGGCAGCTCCACAATCCTTGCTACACCTAAGCCCATCATTGCAGCTACTGTGTCCATTCATCTCATTGACCCTCCACTTTACCAAGCATGATATCCTTCTCCAGGGAATCGTTCCTTCTGACAACATGACCAAAGTAGGTGAGATGAAGGCTGGCCATTCTCACTTCAAAGGAGCATTCCAGCTGCACTTCTTCTAGGACATATTTGTTAGTCCTTTTAGCAGACCATGGTACTCTTAGTATTCTTCTCCAACACCACAATTCAAAAGCATCAACTCTTCTTCAGTCCTCCTCATTCATTGTCCAGCTCTCACATGCATAAGAGGTGATTAAAGATACCATGGCTTGGGTTAGGCACACCTTAGTCTTCCGGGAGACATCTTTGCTCTTCATCACTTGAAAGAGGTCTTTTGCAGCAGATTTCCCCAACGCAATACATCATCTGATATCTTGACTGCTCCTTCCATTGGTGTTGATTGTAAAACCAAGTAATATGAAGTCCTTGACGAGTTCAAACTTTTCATGAATCTTATCATTAAGGTGGTTATTGGACCAGTTGTGAGGATTTTTGTTTTCTTTATATTGAGGTGTAATCCATACTCTAGTCTTCAATCTTCATCAGTAAGTGCTTAAAGTTATCCTCACTGTGAACAAGTAAAGTTGTATCATCTGTGTATTGCAGGTTGTTAATGAGTCTTCCTCCAATCCTGATACCAGATTCTTCTTTATACAATACAGCTTCTCAGATTATTTGCTCAGTATACAAATTGAATAATATGGTGAAAGAATACTATCTTGATGCACTCTCTTCTTGATTTTGAACCATGCAGTATCCTCTTGTTCTGTTCAAATGACAGTCTCCTGGTCTATGTACAGATTCCTCATGAGTACAATCAAGTGTTCTGGAATTCCCATTCTTCTCAATGTTATCCATAATTTTTTATGATCCACACAATCAAATGCTTTTGCATAGTCAATAAAACATAAGTAAACATCTTTCTTGTATTCTTTGCTTTCAGCCAAGATCCATCTGACATCAGCAATGATATCCCTTGTTCCACGTCCTCTTCTGAATCCAGCTTACATTTCTGGAAGCTCTCTGTCAATATACTGCTGCAACCATTTTTTTAATTATCTTCAGTAAGATTCAGTAAGATTTTATTTGCATGATATTAATAATATTGCTTGATAATTTCCACATTCTGTAGTATCACCTTTCTTTGGAATAGGTCCAAATATGGATCTCTTCCAGTCAGTTGGTCAGCTAGCTGTCTTCCAAATTTCTTGGCATAGCCTAGTGAGTGTCTCCAGCAGGGCATCCATTTGTTGAAACATCTCAAAGGGTATTCTGTCAATTCCTGCAGCCTTGTTCTTCACCAATTCCTTCAATGCAGCTTTGACTTTTTTCTTCAGTACCATTGGTTCTTGCTCGTATGCTACCTCCTGAAATGGATGAACATCAACCAATTTTTTTTGGTACAGTGACTCTGTGTATTCTTTCCATCTTCTTTTGATGTTTTCCTGCATTGTCAATATTTTTCCCATACAATCTTTCAATATTGCAACTCGAGGCTTAAGTTTTTTCTTCGTTCTTTCAGCTGGAGAAATGCTGAGCATGTTCTTCCCTTTTGGTTTTCTAACACCAGGTCTTTGCACATTTCATTAAAATTGGCTTTGTCTGCTTGAGCTGCTCTTTGAAATCTTCTGTTCAGCTCTTTAATCTTGTCATTTCTTTCATTTGCTTTAGCTACTCTCCACTCAAGGGCAAGTTTCAGAGTCTCTTCTGATACCCATTTTGGTCTTTTCTTCCTTTCTTGTCCTTTTAATGACCTCTTGCTTTCTTCATGGGTGATGTTCTTGATGTCATCCCACAACTCCTCTGGTTTTTTGTCATTGGTGTTCAGTGCATCAAATCTATTCTTTAAATGGTCTCTAAATTCAGGAGGGATATTATCAAGGTCATATTTTGGCTCTTGTGGACTTGCTTGAATTGTCTTCAATTTCAACTTGAACGTGCATATGAGCAGTTGATGGTCTGTTCCACAATCACCTCCTGGCCTTGTTTTGGCCAAAGATATTTAACTTCTCCATTGCCTCTTGCCACAGATGTAGTCAATCTGATTCCTGTGTGTTCCATCTAGTGAAGTTCACATATAGAGCTGTCACTTATGTTGTCGAAAAAGGGTATTTGCAATGAAAAAGTCATTGGTCTTACAAAATCCAATCATGTGATCTCCAGTGTTATTTCTATCTCCAAGGCCATATTTTCTAACTACCAGTAACACTTCTTTGTTTCCAACTTTTGCATTCCAGTCAGCAGTGATAATCAACACATTTTGATTGCATGTTTGGTCAATTTCAGACTGCAGAAGTTGATAGGAATCTTCAATTTTCACATCTTTGAGTTTGGTGGTTGGTGCATAGATTTGAATAATAGTAGTATTAACTGGTCTTCTTGGTAGGTTTATGGATATTATTCTGTCACTTACAGCATTGTACTTCAGGACAGATCTTGAAACAGCCTTTGTGATGATGAATGTCACACCATTTCTCTCCAATTTGTGATTCCAGGCATAGTAGATCATATGGTTCACTGATTCAAAATGGCTAAAACCAGTCCATTTCAGCTCACTAATGCCTAAGATATTGATCTTTATGTGTTCCATTTCATTTTTGACAACTTCCAATTTTCCTAGATTCATACTTCATACATTCTCTGTTCCAATTATTCATGGATGTTTGCATCTGTTTATACTCATTTTGAGTAGTGTCACATCAGCCAACGTAGGTCCCCAAAGTTTCACTCGATCCATATCATTAAGGTCATCTCTACTCTGAGGAGTCAGCTCTTCACCAGTCAAATTTTGAGCACCTTCCAACCTGACGGGCTCATCTTCTGACATTATATTGGACAATGTTTCAGGGCTACTTATAAAGTTTTCCAATAATATATCAGTTGAATATCTTTGCATAATCTGGAAACACAGGTAAACATCTTTCCAGTATTCTCTGCTTTTGGCCAAGATCTACCTGACATCAGCAATGATATTCTACCTTCCACAACCTCATCTCAATCTGGCTTGAATTTCTGGCAGTTTCCTTTTGATATACTGCTGCAAATGTTTTTGAATTATCTTCAGCAATATTTTACTTGTTTGTGATGTTGGTGAAATTCTTGGATAATTTCCACATTCTGTTGGATCACCTTTCTCTGAAATAGGCACAAACATGGATCTCTTCCAGTCATTTGGCCAGGTACTCGTCTTCCAAATTTTTTAGCATAGACAAATGAGGACTTCCAGTGTTGCATCCATTTATTGGTACATCTCAATTAGTATTCCTCAATTTCTGGAGCCTTGGTTTTCACCAAAGCCTTCGCTCTAGGTTAGACTTCTTCTTTCAGTACTTTCTTCATCATATATATAGTACTTCCTGCAGTGGTGGAAAGTTCACTAGTTCTTTTTGGTACAGTGATTCAGTGTATCCCTTCCATTTTCTTTTGATGTTTCCTGCATTATTCAGTATGTTGTTCATAGAATTCTTCAATATTGCAACTCAAGTCTTGAACATTTTCTTCCATTCTTTAGCTTGAGAAATGCCAAATGTGTTCTTCTCTTTTGGTCTTCTAACTCCTTTCATTATAATGCTTTACTTTAGTTTGTGTTGTCCTTTAAAATCTTCTGTTCAGCTCCTTTACTTCATCATTTCTTCCATTCACTTTAGCTATTCCCTATTTGATAGCGAGTTTCAGAGTCTCTTATGACATCCATTTTAATGTTTTCTTTCTTCCCTGTCTTTTTAATTAATTTTTGCTTCACATATGATGTCTTTGATGTCATCCCACAATTCATCTGGTGTTCAATGCACAAAATCATTGTTGTTGAGATGGTATCTAAATAAAGTAGGATATACTCATGGTTGTATTTTGATTCTCATGGATTGTTTTAATTTTCTTAAGCTTCAACTTGAAGTTGCATAGGAGCAAATAATGGTCTGGTCCACAGTTGGCCCTGTCCTTCTTCTGACTGATGATACTGCACTTCTCCATTTTCCTTTCCTCAGACATAGTCGATTTCATTCCTGTGTTTCCATCTGGTTAGGTCCACATGTATAGTCACTGTTCATGTTGTTGAAAAAAGATATTTGCAATTAATAAGTCATTGGTCTTGCAAAATTCTGTCATGTGATCTTGGCATCATTTCTACCACCAAGGCCATATTTTCTAACTACCAATACTTCCTTCTTTCTAACTTTCACATCTCAATCACTAGTAATTATCAATGCATTTTGATTCCATGCTTGATCAATTTCAGACTGCAGATGTTAATAAAAATCTTCAGTTTCTTCAGCTTTGGTTTTAGTGGTTGGTGCATAAATTTGAATAATAGTAGTATTAACTGATCTTCTTTGTATGCATATTGATATTATCCTATTACTAACAACTTTGTAATTCAGAATAGATCTTGAAATGTTCTTTTTAATGATGAATGTGACACCATCCCTCTTCAATTTCTCATTCTTGGTATAGTATATTATGTGATTGTCCAATCCAAAATGGCCAATACCAGTCCATTTCAGATCACTAATGCCTAGGAAATTGATCTTTATGCATTCCATTTCATTTTTTACAACTTACAATTTTCCTAGGTTCATACTTCATACATGTTACATTCTGACTATTAATGAATGTTTGCAGCTGTTTCTTCTCATTTTGAGTCATGCCACATCAGCAAATAAAGGGTCCCTAAGCTTTACTCCATCCACATCATTAAGGTCGATACTAGTTTGAGGAGGCAGCTCTTCCCCAGTCACATTTTGAGTGTCTTCCACCTGATAGGCTCATCTTCCTGTGCCATATCACACAATGTTCCACTGCTGTTCATAAGATATTCAGTGGCCAATTTTTTTTTTTTTTTCCAGAGGTAGACCTCCTTCTTCCTAGTCCTCATGTAAAAGCTTTGCTGAAATATGACCATCATGGGTGACCCTGCTGGTATTTGAAATACTAATGGCATAGCTTTCAATATCATAGCAGCACGCAAGCCACGTAGTACAACAAACTGACACACACAAGCCAGATAGCCAGTTCTAATTCACTAAATTGAATTATTCCTACAACAGTGAGTAGAATTCATCAGGCTACTGTAGCTGGGGGGGAAGAAGACTTAAAAATAATCAGTGAAATCTGATACAATTCCATGCTTACCCAGCAACCTCTTGATCTCAAACTTTAACTTAATTCCTATGGAGCTTAAGTCCTGAATCTTGAGCTTATTATCCAATTATTTAATAAAAATACAGAACATTTTCTACATGTCTAGCCCAGTGATTCTCAACTGGGGAAATACTTGCCTCCCAGGGGACAGTTGGCAATGTCTGGAGATATTTTTGGTTGTAACACTTGAGAGAGTGCTACTGGCTTCTAGTGGCTTCTAGAGACTAAATATGCTACTAAACATCATCCAATTCACAGGACAGCACCACCACCACCACCCCACACACACACACAGCAAACAATTATCCTTTCCAAAATGTCAATAGAGCTGAGGTTGGGAAAAGTTTGTATACCCTTTGCTATACATACAATATATATACAAGGTCAAGAAAAGAACAGTCAGTCTTTTCTTTCATTGAGCTTACTATAGTGCAAAAACAGCAAGGAGGCCGCATGTTCTGACCTCCTCTAACCCCACAAGAGGAAGACAGAGTCACCATCAATAGCCCAAGGCCTATTCCTGTGAGGCCAGACTTGCTGCCTTCCTTCAGCCCTTTCACCAACTGCTCCTCCCAAAGCACCACCACCTCTCTCCCGGGTTCGATAATTCACTGCAGTGGCCACACAGAACTCACAGATTATGGGGTTTATTAGGGAAGCACCAGGCTACAATTCAAGTTCAGGAAAAACGCTTAGCTTCTCTCCCAGCCCACCGTCTCTCAGCCAAGTCTCTCATAGTCTTTCCCCCAGCAATGCATGTCCCTCGGTGTCTTACTCAGCAACGCACGTCTTTTGCGTCTCTTTCCCAGCAGCACATGTCTCTTTCTGGAGCACGTGTCTCTTTCAGCAGCACATCTTCCTCAACCAGCAGTCAGAGAGAGTTCTGCCTCTAGGAGGCCTCCTTTTGAGCCTGGCAGAGTGGTCAAACTAGCCAATCATAGCATCAGAACTCTAAGCACCTGAGAGAGAGTGGGAACCTCCCAGAACATTGCATTGTGCCATGCCCAACAGAAATAACCCAGGTAGATAACATTTAAAATCAGGAGCTCCTCAGTTGCTCATTCCACCACTGAGTTTACAATGACTTATGGGTAGAAAAGCCATACTAAGTAATTTACTACACTGCATATAGGAAATAGAAGTTAATCAAATACCACACATGTAAAATTGCAGTTATGATCATTGCTGTGATAGAAGGATACATGGAATTCTGAAAGTAATATTCTAAATGGTACATTTGACCCGGACATGACCAAGGTCAGGGAAGTTTTCCTTAAGGAAGTAATGGAGTTGGGATCTAAAGAATAAGTAGACACTCTGGTGGCATAGTGCCTAAGACATTTGACTGCTAACCAGAAGTCTGGTGGTTCAAACCCACCAGCCACTCATTGGAAGGAAGACTGGACAATCTGCTTCCATGGAGATACCGCCTCAGAAACCCAAAGAGGGGTCACTGTGCGCCACTCAACATACCATCTCGGAAACTCAAGGAAGGGTCGCTGTGAGTCACTCGACAGCGGTGAGTTTGGTTTGGTTACTAGGGAAAGAGAAAAAGGAACGAGCGTTTCAAGAAGAGTGTAAAATATTGGTGGTGGGGAAAAAACATATTGAAAAAAGGGACTAAAAGAAAGGCAGAATTACTAGAGCCCAGAGTGTGAGGAGGAGGCTAGTAGTTAGTAGAGGTTAAACCTTAGATGACCTGTAAGCCACAGTATGTTTTGTCTTTGTCGTAAGAGTCAAATTTGACTTCCTCTGAAAAGTTATTGAGTGTGGTGTGGCTGGATGAAGCTTGATGGAGAGGAAGAAGAATATGCTTTGGATTCAGGGAAACCTCATCTCAGCTAACTACTCCATCTCTTCTTGGACAAATTGCTCAAATCCTCTAGTATTTTACCTCTGAATTTTATCTATGAAACATGTATAACACTACTTTGAAGATTTATTCTGCTGTAAAATGATATAATCTGTGAATTATAATCACATATAATCTGTATGTGAAGTGTGTGGAATATAGTAAGTGTAATATAAGACTTAGCTATTATGATTATTATAATGCTTGAAATATAATAAACATAATACATTTTGCTTCCTATCCCTTTAATCTCCACCTCTCCTCCATCTCTTAACACTAAAGACATCTCAGTAGTCTCAGAACATCTCAGGTAACAGCCTGCCTGGCTATGGGGAATTGAAAGTGACATCAGACAAAACCTCCACACTCATACACACACCCACACCCACACACACATAAAATAACAATAATTCTAAGCCTATGCAAAGGACTTGTTTTTGAATAAATGAGGCATTTGTGTGCACACATTCACAGAAACATGCAAATATTTATATATGCATGACCAACCAAGATTTTTTTCAGAAGAATGAAGGCAATTTGCTAAGACCTACAGGAATGCCTCTACTCAAGGAGAATTAAACAAAGAAAGATGCCAAGGAGAAGGGGAAATATTTAATAAATATTTACTGAGGCTCCAATAAGCATATAGCACTGTGCCAAGCCCCATGAAAGATAGATAAAATATAAAATATGGTCTCAGCTTTCCAGGGCACTAATAATTTAGACTTTATACTGAGGGTAGCTATCACAAATCCAGTGGGAGTAAACTTTCTGAAAAGTAACCCTCAAACTACTTTGTTTAGGGAACTTCATATTTCCCAGAAATTATTTTGAGCACTGAACATTGTTGGTAAAGGGTTTAATACTGGTCTTTACTTTGTCAAGCATACTCCAGACTTTCCATAGGGCAGGACATCCCAAGTGGAGAGACCATTTTAGCTTGGACTAATTATCTGGTAACAGGGGAGAAGATCAGAAATCATCTAGTTACCTTCTTCTGGGAGAGAAAACTTAAAAGGAAAAGCCCTAATGGCAAAGCAATTTACTTCTTCCAAGGTGTTCGTTTGGGAAAGTTGCATAAAGACTTAGTCTCACTGGCTAGTCTCTCCAGGCTCATGGCCCACCCTTCTCTATCCACCAGAGCAGTCAGACATCACTTGCTAGATCCTGTCTTTTATCAATATGAATGAAGAGACTGGATCAGCATACTCCTCTTCCTTCTCATGCTGGAGGTAAAAGAAAGCCTTTCTCTACCTCCTTCTGGATTTATAATGGTATAATTCAGGGACCTGCTGACACTGCTCTAGAAAACTGAGCAATGGCTTTACAGGTTGAGACCAGGATTTCAGAACTAGATAAGGCCATGACTTACAGTGTTTATGTTTTTGTTTTTGTTTTTTTAAATCTACTTAAAGACCCAACTCTATCTAGTAATAACTAATATTGGTTTAAAAGATATTAAGGAATAACAAAATGTGTACATGAGGCTTAAGAGGTGATTGAAACGCTGTCCTCAAATAGCACCTCATTTAGTCTTCTGCTGTGAAGCAGATATTAATATCATCCTTTTCATAAATTCAAAAAAAAGAGGGAAGTATTAACATGTGTTATGCAATTTAATAGGTTTCACAAAGGCAATGTTCTAAATACTTTATCTCATTTCTTCTCATCATAAATCCATTTGATAAGTATCATTATTTACATCTTTTAAAGATGAGGAAATAAAAATTGATGTGCAGTGATCTGTCCAAGGGATAATGCCATTAAGGTGCTAGATTCTAGCTCTGATCTGTTTCATGCCAAATCCATTAACCCTCTTTCACATAATGCTAACTAAATTATCTTGGAGTTGCTTCAGCATATTCTACCTGGATTTCCAGAATGCACTTGAAGACTTTCTCTAGACATAGCAGTCAACTGGAAGTAGGATGGCAGGGGAGGCAAGGGAGTGATAGTATGATTTGGGACAGGGCTTGGATATACCCAGACGGGTGTGCATTCCTCATCTGGTGTCAGGCTGGGGAAGATTTCTATTGATGAAACTGAAGTCTCCTTTTCTTGCCTGAATCCTATCCAACATATTTATTCACAATTTGGAAGAGCATGTTGATGATACGTTATTATATAATAAGTTTGATTCTTTTAGAACTATGAAAAGCGCTATTTAATCTAGCCAGAACATGTGCCTTGTACCTCTGGTTACCCTTCTTCTCCTAGTTAATTTCCATTCCTTTTAAGCTCAAATGTTACTTCTTCCTGGAAACCTTTTCACAATCCTCTGCCCATCATCTAGGCCAGCTTTATGTTGCACAGTATAGCACAAAAATATCTACTTTCCTTTAGAGCACTTAATCCTAGTTTTAATTACATCTATTTTGGGCAGATTCTTTAATTAAGCATTCACGTCTCTCATTAGGATATAATCTCACTTGAACACTATGGTAGTTATGGTTACGTGTCACCTTGGCTGAGCTTGGTTTTGAGTGGCTGGCCAGCTAGTTGTAGTTATTCCCCACGGTGAGATTCGTAATCAACTCCATGGTGGAATCTACTGAGTAGCTGCCTTAGGGATGTGGTCTGCTTCCAGTATATAAGAAGCACCTTTGAAGGAGGTATCTTTTGTCACACTTGACTCCTTTAAGTAGCCGAGTCATTATTCAGCAGCCTGCCATGTTGTCTGCCCATCTTGGGAACTTGAATCAATAGCCTGCTGTGTGGTTTGGTAATGACCTTGGGTTTGTCAGCCTCAGCAGCCAGCAGCTGCCTGAATGAAGAAAGCCTCTAGCTTCAGCAGGCTGGGAGCAAGAGGCAGAGCTGAAGCCCAAAGTCAAGGGGCTTTCACCCAATCCCTAGAGCCTGGCACTATGAACTTGAACTTCTAGCCCCCCAAACTGTAAGAGAATAAACTCCTGTTTGTTAAAAGTCACCCATTTATGGTATTATATGTTAGAGCAACATGAAGTAACCAAAACAGACACATTTTGCTCAACACTGTATGTGGTGCTTGGCACTCAATATATACAAAATAAATGTAAGTGACTTCAGGAAGAATAGTTGATGTGGAAAATGGCATATTAGAGATTTAAATCTCAATCTCAGCAGACTGAAGCAATGATGGGGATTGTTATAGGAATGATGGAGACTGTTCTCTTCTCTGAATATAGGAAAAATGATTAGTAATTTTAGTGTCCGTGGAACTAGATAGCAATCAGTTTCAGGAAACCCCCAAAACAAACATAAACTAATTGGATTTCTTTTTTATTAGGTTGAAGATAGACTGTCCACTACCAGTTGGGTGATGTCCATATCTTTTTAATGTTGACCATTCCTATGATCAGTTCTACACAGCACACTTTAAAAGAAGATATTTAAAATGAAAGCATTTTAAAACCAAAATAGTGAAAAATATCAAGATCATGCCATGAGAAGAATAGTTCAAGAAATAAGGAAGAAAGCTTAATGGCTGCATGATAACAGCCTTTTCGTATCTGAGGTGTTTCCTATAGAAATGACCCTAGAATGAATATGAAGGAGTTACCTAGAGACAGGTTTCAGCTAATTATAAGAAAGCACTTTTAGAGAATTGAGTCATCCAAGTAAGTCAGGAGGTAGTGAGATTCCCTGGGCTCTGAAGGTGGTTGTAGATTGAGTGACCTGATGTTCAGATACAGTATTGGAGATTCAAGCAACAACGTGGGACTGAACTAGGCAATTTCTGAGGTTCCTTCCAGCTCCAAGAATTCATGACCTATGATCACTGTGATGGAGATATTTTATTACACAGCCTGAGAACACCATTAAGATGATATGGATGAGCCTGAGTATAATAAAATTTTCAGAAGTCATCAGTACAATACAGAGCTCAAATTCATCCTTCATAATGCAGGGGGACACTGGCCTTTGCTATCTGTTGTACCCTTCTATATTGCTATGTCTTTCAGTGACAGTTTTTTCCATGGTGCAGCCAATATGTTTGATGTCAACTTGTTTCTCCTAAGAACTCCTCAACAAGTGATTTGATGATGAAATAATATTACAAGAGAAAGAGAAAATATTATAGAGTGAATAATTTAGTTTTTTTGCAGTATATTGTCACAATATATTTATCCATTCAGCATACATTTGTTGCGTGTCTATAATTTATACATCATTCTTGGTGATATGAGGAGATAAAAATATAAATAAGTCAGATAACTCTCCTTGCCTTCACAAATAACAATGATTATCTTTAATTGTTGTTGTTGTTGTTGTTGTTATGTGCCGTCGAGTCGGCCCCGACTCATAGCGACCCCTCCTTGGGTTTCCGAGGCAGTATCACTACGGAAGTAGGATTGCCCAACCTTCCTTCCGAGGAGTGGCTGGTGGGTTTGAACCGTCAGCCGTCTGGTGAGCAGGCAAGTGTCTGCTATAATTAAGGAGAAGGAGCTCCTCCAGTGGTTAAGCACATGGCTGCTAACTGAAAGGTCAGTGGATTGACCCAGCAGCCTCTGCACAGGAGACAGATGAGACAGTCTGTTCCCATAAAGATGATAGCCTTGGAAATCCTATGGGGCAGTTCTACTCTGCCATATAGTATCACCATGAGTCAGAATTGACTTGACAGCAAAGGGTTTGGTTTCTGTTTGTTTGAATTATTAAGAACTGGGCACTATGAATGGCACTTTGCATTTTTGAGTTGGCCCCGACTCATGGCAACCTCATATGTTACAGGGCAGAACTTCTCCACAAGATTGTCTTGGCTGTAATCTTTACAGAAGCAGACCTCCAGGTCTTTCTTTTCACACCACTGGTGGGTTCTGATGGCCCCTGAGCACATTTCTCCCTATGCTTGTGACATGGAATAGATATATGTGAGTGATTTTTACTGGAAGTCGTGTCTTGGGCTTGATATTTCTCTTAAAAATTCACACTGAATAACAGCAAATATTAAAATTGGACAAGTTGAAACAAAGTTGCATAATACCCTTTCCCACCCTTTTGAATATGAGATTTTCTGGGGAAAGAAGTTGAATAGTTGCCCTTGGGAAAGTCTGAAGGGAGAAGAAAGTCTAAGGTATTTGTCTTGAGAATAATCCTCTCCCAATGAGTTTCATGAACACGGGGTTTATGAATGCAAAGTTTTCCTTCTTAGAGAAGGCACTACCTTTGCAAGTTGCATTGGTTCATCAGACAGGCTTGGAGGGAAGCTGTACGGTTCCTCCCAGAGTGCACTTTGGCTCCTGTCTTAGTTACCTAGGGCTGCTATAACAGAATTGCCACAGTGGGTCACTTTAACAAACAGAAATGTATTCCTTCATAGTTTAGAAGACTGGAAGCCCAAATTCAGGGTTCCAGCTCTAGGGGAAGGCTTTCTCTTCTGTCAGCTCTGGGGGGATGTCCTTGTCTCCTTTTAACAACTATGGGCCCAGTGTTCCGTGGTTCCAACGGATGTGTTCCGCATCCCGCTTTTCTTTCTTGGTGGTACTGAGGTCCCTTTTGCTCTGCTTGTTTCTCTATCTTTTTATCTCTTGCAAAATAAAAGATGATACAGGCTACACCCAGAGAAAACTCCTCTTACATCAGATCAGGGCTGTGACCTGAATAAGAGTGTTATGTCCCACCCTAATCCCTTTACAACTGATGGGCTGATCAGATCACATCACCAGGAGATCATATTGCACAACTGCCAAACAACTGTGAATCACGGCCCAGCCAAGTTGACACATATTTTTGGTGGGACACAATTCAATCCACGGCAGCTCCTTAGAAGGGAAGACAAATATGGAAATAGGGGCTGATATGGCCTTTCAAATTCACCCTCTCATCTCATAGGAAGTGTTCTTAGATCTCTAACAGCTTATGATCACATAGTTTCTTATAAATCCACAAAGGAGGAGTCCTATGAGAAAAACTTGATTTTCTTCAAACGCTACATCTTTCTTGATTGAATACTGCTAAGAAACCAGGACCAGGCAGGGCTTTGGTTTCTGAGGCTTACCACTGATAATGTCTAACTCAGAGTTTTTTCAGCACTTTGCCCCAGTGAGTCCTCCATTGTTTTGTTTCCTCATTTCATCATCCTGATGAAAACTCAAACCCACTGCCATTGAGTTGATGGCAGTGACTCATAGGGACCCTATAGGACAGAGGAGAACTGCACCATTGGATTTCCAAGGCTGTAAATCTTTACAGAAGCAGACTGCCTTATCTTTCTTTTGCAGAGTGACTGGTGGGTTCAAACTACTGACCTTTTGGTTAGCAGTCCAAGGCTTCAACTACTGTGCTACCTGAGCTCCTTTCTTATTAAAAAAAAAAAAAAAAAACCTCACTGCCGTCAAGTCCTGACTCACAGCGACCCTTCCTTGGGTTTCTGAGGCAATATCTCTATGGAAGAAGATTACCCAATCTTCCTTCCAAGGAGCGGCTGGTAGATTTGAACTACCAGCCTTCTGGTTAGCAGAATGCCTTAGGCTCTACACCACCAGTGCTCCCTCCCTTCTTATAGATCTTACTAATTTTGTCTCCAAACTTTGTCTCTGATCTTTCTTAAGCATAAATCTGATGATGTCATGCAGCCACTGCTACTCTCACCTCAAGGGTAGAACCTGCCTTTGTTCACCTGGTGTTCAGCCTTCTGTTATGTTGTTACAGCCTCCTCTTCCTACTGCTCCATTCCAGCACCTGGCACTCCATTCATATTACATCACTAATTATTCCCATATCTCATGTTTTCCACATTTAAATTGTTTTTCAACAACGTTACTTTCCCTTAAGTGTTCTTGCTACCCCATGATTTCTCTTCCATGAAGTCTTACTTGGTTTCCAAATTGAAAATACATCCTTCCTCTGAAATTCAATTGTTTCATTATACTTTCCCTATGATTCCATCTAGCTTGTATTATAATCATGGTACGCATCTTTTCCACCATATCATGAGATTTAAAGCATTACATCTAAACATATTCAAATCCATGCATAAATCCATGCATAAATAAGTTAACCTGTCCTCCAATTCTTGACTCTTTGTCCCAAAATTCCTTAACACTTTTGTGAGAATTTACTGAGAGAATTTAATTTTCATTCCACTTCTTCTGAAAATGGGTTCTAAATTCCACCACTTCCTCTTTCCTTTAAAAAATCCCTATATAGCTTGGCTTTACTCTTAAAAGTTATAGATTGAGTTGTAGATATTTATGTAGAGAGACTTGTAACGGGGAGGAAAACAAGAAATAGTCCTGATCCTTCTAGTTTCTAGCTCATTAATTAATGACTCAGAGTTTGAATTAATGTATTATCAGTATGATTCTTCCTCCCGTCTTTGTAACTCTCCACAGAAAAAAAGGTATTATTAGCCCAATGACCTGGCAAAATCACTCAATATTGATGGAATTTGCATTCATGGCCTATCCGTCCTGCCCAGAGCTTCGGATCCTGTCCTTCCTTGGCATCAGCCTGGTTTATGCATTAATCATCACTGGCAATGTCCTCATTGTGTTGACCATCCAGTCAGAAGCCTGCCTACACACACCCATGTACTATTTCCTGGGCAGCCTGTCAGGGGTAGAAATATTCTACACTGCTGTGGTTGTGCCACATATGTTGGTCAATATCCTAAAGACAGAGAAGACCATCTCTTTCGGGAGCTGTGCCACTCAGATGGTGTTCTTCATTGGACTGGGCAGTGCTGACTGCTTCCTCTTGGCTGCCATGGCCTATGATCGATATGTTGCCATTTTCCAGCCCTTGCAGTATCCTCTCAGCATGACTTTGACTCTCTGTGTACGTTTGGTTGTGGCCTCTGTAGTCATTGGTTTCTTGCTCTCTGTACAACTGGTGGCCTTCATCTTCTCTCTGCCATTCTGCCGGGCCCGGGGCATTGAGCACTTCTTTTGTGATGCGCCACCAGTGATGCAGCTTGTTTGTGCCAACAGCCACTCCCATGAGCACTCAGTGCTGGTGGCAGCCACACTAGCCGTTGCTGTGCCTTTCTTCTTCATTGTCACCTCCTACGGCTTCATAGTGTCTGCTGTGCTCAGGATCCACTCAGCAGCTGGCCGCAGTCGAGCCTTCTCCACCTGCTCCTCCCACCTCACTGTGGTCCTGCTGCAGTACGGCTGCTGTGCCTTCATGTACCTGCGCCCCAACTCCAGCTACTCTCCTAAGAAAGATCAGCTCCTTTCACTGGTCTACACACTGGGCACCCCACTGCTCAACCCACTCATTTACACCCTGAGGAACAATGAGGTGAAGGGGGCCCTTGGGAGAGTTCTTACCAGGAATCACCTCTCCAAAAACAGCTAGTGAAGGGGACAACCTGTAGGAGAGGTTTGTTTTCAACCTGTGCACATGTGATTTCTGTCAGTTGATGTCAAAACTGATCTAAAAATTGGTATAAATTATCTGAATACTGTCACTCTTTATCTATGAGTCCCTGATGGACTAACAGTTAAGCATTCAGCTATTTACCAAATGGTTGACAATTCAAATCCATCCAGAGACTTCTTTACAGAAAGACCTGGTGATCTAGAGCCTTCAAAACGTGGAGCACAGTTCTATTCTGACACACATGAGGTTGCCATGAGTCTGAATCGACTGGATGGCAACTGATTTGGTTTTTGTTTTATTTAGTTTTTAACAAGGAACCTTAAAAAGAGTTGTACCACCTGATTCAGTTATTTCTCTTCTAGGAAAGAAATATATAAACAAATCAACATAAAGTAATATAAAATTGCAAGTATGAGACTCTATCAAGCTATCAGTTGGAAAGAGATGGTTCATTCAAAAGATTTTTAACTGAAAAAAATATATATGGTGGAAAGGTACATTCTAGCAATAGTAGGAAGCCAATATCACACATAGACCTTAAGGGCAAAAGGAGGGCAGGGCATAATCAGAGACCAGTGAACGATAGAGCTACTGTGAGAGGTTACAGCTGGAACTGTGGCATTAGGGGAAGGGAGAGGCAACTCATAACAGAACTGTGGCTACGCAAGGAAAGGTCTGAGAGGTAAACACCTGTCTTCTCTCTATTTTCACCCACCACCTCTTTCCCTGTTTCCCATTGGCCAAACCCAATTGGAAGCAAAAAGGCAGGTGAGACTGGACAATTCAGCCCATTGATGTCAGACGCTGGGGCACAAAGAAGAGCAGAGAAGGACAAAGATTGGATCCTGAGGTTGGAGCCAAGCAGAGAGTCATCAGAAAAAGGCTTTTATATTATAGTATTATATGTAAAAATGAGAATACATTAACAATCCAAATTCCCCATAATAAAGTATTGGTGAAAAGATTATTGACTAAAGGATTATCATGCATCTTTAAATTTATGTTTTCAAATGATAATTATTATTAATAGCTAACATTTGTTAGGGAGATCTGTACCATAGTGCCTAAGGCACTTGACTGCTAACCAGAAGGCTGGC
>NW_006922006.1:999458-1002602 GCF_000298275.1 Orycteropus afer afer
GGCTTGCCCAACCTTCCTTCCGAGGAGTGGCTGGTGGGTTTGAACCGCCAGCCTTCTGGTTAGCAGTCAAGTGCTTTAGCCACTATGCTACCAGAGCTCCATAGTGATAACGCCTCGGAAACCCAAGGAGGGGTCACTATGAGTCAGGTCTGACTCGACAGCACATAACAACAACAACATAGTTAAATGATTACTATATGCCAGTAACTGTGCTAAGGGATTATACATATATATAAATTTAATCTTTAAAAAATCCTATGCAGTAATATTATTATTCCCATTTGCCAACGATGGAACTGAGTCACAGAGAATTTTAATAACAGGCATGAGGTCACACAGCTTGTAAGCGGAGGAGCTGGAATTTGAACTGAGGGATTCCAGCTTCAGAGGCAACGTTAACATGTATAATAATGAGTAACAAAAGCAAGATATAAAACTACATTTATAACATGATTCAAATATTTGAAAAATATACATATGTACACGTATATAGGAAAGGGAACAGATGTAAATGTATCAAAATATTAAATATTCATCTCTGCTCTGGGAGATAATAATCATTAATTTCTAGATTATTCTTTTTTATCTTTTCCTCATTAATACAAATATATTATTTTTAAACTCAGAAAAAATAATTTTCAAAATACATTTCCATGTACTAATTGGAAGTATGTAAAGTTCCTTCCATTTGACTCTCTTTGATCTAAAGTAGCCCTATCACGTGTTTCAACCTAATGTACTCATTAATCCATAAGCCTCCCTTCTTCCCAGCAAGGATTGCCTGCCCCCTGTTATAAATCCTTACATTAGCACTTCTTCCTTTCCTGGTTTCTTTTTCTCTTCATAACTACCTTTGAGGGTTTCTTAATCAAATCATTTTAATTTACATAGCAGTACTGAAAAGGGCTACAAAATGCAACTCATTCTGACCCTCTCCCTTCTTTCTTGGGAAGAGTTATGGCTATAACAATAAAGGAGAACTCCTCTGCCGTAAATGAGCTATGGAAGAGAGGAGGGGAATTTTCCAGTGCAGGACTGTTTTACAACATGCCAGGAAAGAGTCAAGGCATCACCTCAATTGCAAGTGAAATATTAATTATAGGAAGAAATAAACATAAATGCAAGGAAAGGGAAGAAGGGTGAGAGACTTGGAGCTGTGTGTCAACTTGGCTGGACCACAATTCTGTGTGGTTTAAGCAACTGTGATAGGGGTTATTCCCATGATGGGACTGGATGTATGTGTTTTGAGCAGCCAATCCATTGAAAGGGAGTTTCCCTAGGGGTGTGGCCTGCTTCCAATATATTTATGGACATCCTGGGAAAAGAGATACTCTTCTGTGGATTGGGACCCTGTTGTGCTGCCTACAACTGTCCATGAGAGAAAAATGCACCATTCGGCCTGGAGATCTTGGATTCAATATTCATTGGAGTCAGCAGCCGGTATACTGCCTGCCAACCTTGAGCTCCTCAGCCCCTGCAGCTGCGTGAGTGAGGAAAAGCCTCCAGCTTGACTTGGCAGCTTCTATAAGTGTGTGAGCCATTTTCCTAAGATAAGTTTCTCTTTCTCTATATGTATATACATGCTTTACTGCTTTTGCTTCTCTAGAAAACCCAGCCTAACACAGAGGGCAAGAGGGATTTAGGAAGGGATGGAGGTCCGATGAAAGAACCCAAAAAAACATTTTAATGCTACCCTATTTCAGCACTTGATTTTATGAAACGCATTCAAATTAACTTGGAAATCAAAGTTGAAAAGGAAAAAATCAAGAAAGAAAGGGTTAAATTATAGGGCTACTAGAAGAGGGTCATTGAAGTATTGATGACAAATTAATGAGCACCTCCAGGACCCCTTCATTCACCTCTACTAACTAGAAAGAATGGGTTTTACTTCTTTAAGGTAAGAAATGTCTGAAAAGTATTTCCTCTACCTAGAGTCATAAAGACACAATTAACAGGCCCTCTGGCTATACATCAATGCCTCTTAGATTTTATATTCTGCTTCTTATTCTGGTCTTACGTCCCATGTCTTCTGGTGCCTGTTCCATTGACTCTGATCTAGTTTGCCCCATTTGGGGCAGCTTCTGTGGATTGGCTTTCAAAAGCACTCTTAGACTTAATGATATCTTGCCTCCATTCTCTCTTTTTGTGACTCTCCTTGGCTCTTCACCACATAATCTGTGGTCTGGTTACACTTCTGTGACTGGCTTTAACTCCCAGAATCCTAACACAATTTTAACACCAATTTCTATCTGTCTGAGAGGTGATACTAATCTAGAAGAATAACAAATACCTTTGATATAACCAAAAATGAAAGTTTCGCATCAATCCCTGCACCAATGCCCACTATCTCATAACCAGGTTTACATAGCAGTAGTGAAAAGGGTTGCAAAATGAGACTCATTATGACCCTAATCTCTGCTTTCCTGGGAAGAGTTATGGCTACAACACCAAAGTAATAACATCACTATCTCACCAGATAGTGAGATAGTGATGAGATAAGGAGCTCTGGTGATCATCCTTGGTAAAGTAGAGGGTCAGGTGAAAAAGAAACGACCCTCAATGAGAAGGCTTGACACGGTGGCTGTGATGATGGGCTCAAGTATGGCAATGATTGTGAGGATGGTGCAGGACCAGGCAGTATGATCACAAGAGCTCCTTATCTCTTCACTTTTTCATAACTCTTGGCATAAGGTAGAGCAAGTCTTCCCTATTGTCTTCAAGAATGTCTTATCTGTTCTTCCAAACCAAAACCAAACTCACTGCCAGCAAGTCAATTCTCACTCACAGGGAACCCCACGGGCTTTCCAAGGCTGTAAGTCTTCACCAAAGCAGACTGCTTCATCTTTCTTCCATGGAGGAGCTGATGAATTTCAACCACTGACACACTGGTTAACAGCCAAATGCCTTAACCACTACACAACCAGAGCCCCTAGTACTGTGCAAGGGCTATTTTTAGCCACTTGGAAATCCTTGTTGTTGTTGGGTGCCATCTCGTCAATTCTGACATATACCAACCCTACAGACAACAGAACAAAACACTGCCCAGTCCTGTGCCAGCCTCACAATCATTGCCATGCTTGAGCCCATCATCACAGCCACTGCGTCAAGCCTTCTCACTGAGGATCTTCCTCACTGACCCTCTAC
>NW_006922006.1:1002902-1006808 GCF_000298275.1 Orycteropus afer afer
GCCAAAACCACAATTCAAATGCATTGATTCTTCCTCAATCTTCCTTATTCACTATACAGCTTTCACATGCATACGAGGCTATTAAAAATACTATGGCTTGGGTCAAGCGCACCTACTGTTCCAAGTGACCTCTTTGCTCTTTAATACTTTAAAGACGTCTTTGCAATAGAGTTACCCAATACAATATATCATTTGATTTCTCGACCACTGCTTCCATGGGTGTTGATTGTGGATCTAAGTACAATGAAATCATTGACTTCAGTCTTTCCTCCATGTAACATGATGTTGCTTATTGATCCAGCTGTGAGGTTTTTGTTTTCTTTATGTTGAGGTATAGTTCATACTGAAGGATATAGTCTTTGATCTTCATCAGTAAGTGCTTCAAGGCTTCTTCACTTTCAGCAAGCCGAAGGTTGGGTCAACTGCATATTGCAGGTTGTTAATGAGTTTTCTTCCAATCCTGATCTTATGCTTTCTTTATATAGTCCAGCTGTTCTCATTATTTGCTCAGCATACAAATTGGATAAGTATAGTGAAAGGATACAGCCCTGACACACACCTTCCCTGATTTTAAACCACACGGTATCCCTTTGTTCTTTGCAAATGACTGTCTATTTTCCATGTACAGGCTCCACAAGAGCACAATTCAGCCTTCTGGAATTCCCACTCCTGGCAGTATTATCCGTAATTTGTTATAATCCACACAGTCTAATGCTTTTGCAGAGGCAATAAAACATGGGTAAACATCTTTCTGGTATTCTCTGCTTTCAGCCGAGATCCATCTGACATCAGCAAAGGTATCCCTCCTTCCTTCCACATCCTCTTCTGAATCTGGCTTGAATTTCTGGCAGTTCCCTGTCAATATACTGCTACAACTGCTTTTGAATTACATTCCGCAAAATTTTACATGCCTGTGATGTTAATGACACCATGCAATAATTTCCACATTCTGTTGGATCACCTCTCTTTGGAACGCGCACAAATATGGATCTCTTCTGGTTGGCTGGAAGGTAGCTGTCTCCCAAATTTCTTGGTATAAACAAGTAAGCACCTCCAACCTGGTTTTCTGCATTTTTTTCAGTGCATCTTGAACTTTTTCCTTCAGTATCATCATTTCTTGATCCTATGCTACTTCCTGAAACGGTTCGATATTGACCAATTCTTTTTGGTACAGTGAATTGGTGTATTCCTTCCATCTTCTTTTGATGCTTCCTGCATTTTTCAATGTTTTACCATAGAATCTTTCAAAATTGCAACTCGTGGCTTGAAATTTTTCTTCAATTCTCTCAGCTTGAGAAATGTCAAATGTGTTCTTTCCTTTCGATTTTCAAACTCCATGCCTTTGCACATTTCATTATAATACGTTGTCTTCTGGGGCTGCTCTTTGTAATCTTCTGTTCACCTCTTTTACATCATCAGTTCTTCCATTCACCTTAGCTACTCTCCATTCAAGAACAAGGTTCAGAGTCTCTTCTAACATTAATTTTGTTTTTCCTTTCTTTCCTGTCTTCTTAATGACCTTTTGCTTTCTCCATGTATGATGTCCTTGATGTAATCCTACAACTTGCCTGGTCTTCTGTCATTGGTGTTCAAAAGTTCAAATCTATTCTTCAGATGGTTCAAATCTGTTCTTCAGATGGTCTCTAAATTTAAGTGGCATGTACCTAAGGTCATGTTTTTGCTCTCGTGGACTTGTCTCAATTTTCTTCAGCTTCAACTTAAACTTGCATATGAGCACTTGATGTCCTATTCCATAGTTGGCCCTTGACCTTGTTCTGACTGATGATATTGAACTTCTCCGTCATCTCTTTCCAAGATATGATATGATTCCTGTGTATTCCATGTGGTGAGGTCCACTTGTTTAGTCACCATTTAAGTTTTTAAACAAAGGTATTTTCAATGAATAAGTCATTGTTCTTGCAAAATTCTATCATGTGAAAAATTCTTTCCCTTGTGGTGCACTGGTTACCTCCAACTCTTGTATTTCATCATTTCTTCCTTTCCCTTTAGCTACTCTGTGTTCAAGAGCAGGTATCATCATCCATTAGATTTGCAAATTCTTGAACTTCCTATGAATTTAGGTACTACATTGTGACAGTTATCAATTTCTTGCCCTGTCAGTTTCAGTCTTTTTTGCCATGTTTCATGATACTAGAAAGATCCCAGGGTGGCACAAATGGTTTGTGCTTATCTACTAACCTAAGGGTTGGCATTTCTAACCCACTCAGCTGTACCAGAAAAGGAACTGGCAATCTGCTTCTGTAGAGATTACAGCCAAGAAAATCCATTATAATCTAACACATGAGGTTGCCATGAGTCAGAATCACCTTGAAAGCAATGTGTTTACTTTGTTTTTATGACACTGGGTGTGGACCACTTCTGCTTTGCTAACTGGGCACAACACTAAGCTTTGCCTGTGGAGGCTTTAATTAGAGGGACCTTTACCTTGTGCTGTACTGGTTTGGTTCAGCTGCTAACCAAAAGTTCAGCGGTTCTTCAAACCTACCAGCCACTCTGCCAGAGAAAGATGTGGGAGTCTGCTTCCGTAAAGATTCAGAGCCATAGAAGACCTATGGGGCAGTTGTGCTCTGTCCGATGATTGCTGTGAGTCAGAATCAACTCAGTGGCAAGGGGTTTGGATTGTGGGTTTTTTCCCCCCAGGAAAAGAGACTTTTCTTCCTGGTTCTAATGGATGATTTCCTTCTTACTTCTTTAAGATGTGATGTCACTGGTGTGTGGGACACCCAGAGACACTCACCTTTCAGCTGCCCTTGCCAGCACTCCAGAGATTGGCAGGGAGTTCACTCACATGCCATTAGCTTTCCAGACCATTTTTTCCCCTTCCAGTCTGTTTCCTGCAAGGCCCATCAACATCCTAGTAGGCAGCCTCCCAGGGAGTTGCATCTGCCTCTCAGCCAGCAGTTTCTTCCGGTCAGGGCTGCCACTGTGACCGCCACAGACTTCTCAACCTTTCTAGAGGAATTCAACCACACCCTGTCCAGTGAGGTCTGAACCTCAGCCTTCAGTGTGTGGCGTGCTTTTCCAAACTGGTTTCTTTCTTGAGTCTTCAGCCCCAGTCCTAGAGGTAGTTGATGCTCTCTATAGCTTCTGTTCCTGTGTTACTAGAATTCTCTTTACCCTTTTCATTAGTTAAACCCGTTATTAGATTGTTGTTGTTGTTATTATGTGCTGTCAATTTGGCTCCGACTCATAGCGACCCCTCCTTGGGTTGCCGAGGCAGTATCACTACGGAAGTCGATTGCCCAACCTTCCTTCCAAGGAGTGCCTGGTGGGTTTGAATCGCCAGCCTTCTGGTTAGCAGTCAAGTGCCTTAGCTAACATGATTTCTATTTCCAGACTGGATTCCAACTGCATATGCAGCACATACTCTTTTGTGTCTGGTTTGTTTGCTCAACATAATGTTTTAGAAATTCATCAGTGCTTATTTTTTTAATTGCTGATTATTGTTGCTTTGTGTTGCTGTTGTTGTTTTGTGCCATCGAGTTGTCTCTGACTCATAGTGACCTTATGTACAACAGAATGAAACACTGCCTGGTCCTGTACCACCCTCACGATCCCTACTATACCTGAGCCCATCGCTGCAACCATCATGTCAATTCATCTTGTTGAGGGCCTTCCTCTCTTTTTTTTGACCCTCCCCTTTGCCAAGCATGACATCTTTCTCCAAAGAATGGTCCCTTCTGACAACATGACCAAAGTAGTTGAGATGAAGTCTGGTCATTCTCACTTCCAAGGAGTATTCCAGCTGCACTTATTTCAGGACAGATTTGTTAGTTCTTTTAGCAGTCCATGGTATTTTCAGCATTCTTCACCAACAACAGCATCAAGTCTTCTTTGGTCTTCCTTATTCATTGTCCAGCTCTCTCACATGCATTAAAGACAATT
>NW_006922006.1:1020741-1021319 GCF_000298275.1 Orycteropus afer afer
AAAAAAAAAGATTCATAGAAAACCCACAGAGTTTAAGAATTTATATTGATTTTACTGTATTGTATTAATGAAAACAAGATCAACTCAGTCCAAGAGGGACAAGACTGTTGGAGATGAAATAAGGACTCTGGCTTCCAACTTTTCTACAGCCAGGAAGGCATGGAGTAAAGGTACTCTAAGCCAAGGAGGAAAGGAAAGTGGCAAACATGGACTTTTTTTTTTTTTTACGGAAATAAAAGGACTTCTCAGAGAACAGATCAGAGGGTAGAGCCAATTTTTGCATTACAAAAAAAAAAAAAAAGTGGATTTGGAAACCAATTCCAGGGAGCAAAGTTGGACTGTAATACAAGATCATTTCCTGCTTCCAGAGTAGAGAGAGGTCAATGTGTGCAAAACTGGATTTCAGAATTGGTATGGACTGATGATTGCTCAGTGCCTCTTATTTCTCCCCCTTTCGAATAGAAGTGTCTATTGTGGTCCAAATTGTGAAATGGTGCTCAATGCAAGATCCACAGATTACAAGGTTTTGACCCACATGGATATGGATAAATTCTGTAAATTCACTGTGGCTTCAGAAG
>NW_006922006.1:1022049-1028408 GCF_000298275.1 Orycteropus afer afer
ATAGAATTTTAGAGCTCGAAGTGACCATGGAATTCATTAAATTCAACACCTCACATTACATATGAGGAAGCTTGCATAAGAGCTTAGGTCCTTGGCTGAGTTCAGAAGTTATCATGTGGCAGACGAGGACTAGAGGACTGGAGATGCCCAGGCTGCTGTTGGGTTAGTGTATTACTTATGTCCCATGAGCTCAAGTTGGTATGAATGTCTGTTCTCCACAATATCCATTGGGGAGATTTGCTGGAACATACTATCAGTAAAGAGATACAGGACAGAAATGAGAATACATGCTGGAGTCCCCAGACAACAGCTCTCTATGGTGACCACACAGAAAGAAGAGCTGCCCATTAACCTTGTCTAAGGTGATCAACTTGGGAAATGTTCTCCAAACATTTTCTCTATTTGGGTTCAGTAACCATTAGGGAAATTTCTCCTCCTTGGGGATTCATTAACTTGAAGGAAATTTCATAAAGGACACTAAATAATCTGACTAAATCAGGCAAGACTGGATCCTGAGTGAAACCACCAGGATTTATTTTCTATTGTTGAAGAAGATGCATGTCCTCTTACCCAGGACTTAGAGCTAGAATTATTCCATAGCATCACCCTTCCAAAGGGTGCCTCATCATCCTATTCCACCATGATGGCAAGTTTCTAAGAGGTGTGCCCTAGATATCAACATGCAACAAATGCTTCCTCATTTTTATCTAGGTGTCATAAGAGTACCTTTGACTAAGCACTTGTCCTCTCTGGGAGATGTGGCTCAGGACCAAGCTTGTGGATCCTCACTCCATTTTCCCGGATGAGAAGAGGATAGATGGGGCAGTGCACTCTCGGGAAGAGCTCCCTCTGTCATCTACGGCCCAAAGCCTCAGCATCTCAGCAGAAATTTTAACCTGCACATTAGTGAACTTTAGGTGGCTGATGGAATGACGCAGCCTTCAAAGTGGTAAGGGAGCATCTTCAGAGACTTCATTTCTTTGACTTGAATTATCCTGATTTTACTCCTAAAAATAATAGTAAGCACAAATTACTATAATGCTTTACAATTGAGGGGCAATATTGATATATACCAGTGTACTATTGTGGAAAACAAGAGTTTTCAGAATCTGTATTGTTATTCACTTTTACATACACATAAAAGGAAGTACAGAGAAGTGGTTGAATCGCCCAGCATCACATACCTAATAAGTGCAAAACCAGGATGAAACACAGGCCTTTTGCCTTTTTTTAATATATATATATCGGGAGCTCTTGTGGCATAGTGCCTAAGGCATTTTACTGCTAAGACTGGCAGTTCAAACTGACCAGCCACTCCTCAGAAGGTTGGGCAATCTACTTCCATAGTGATACATCTCAGAAACCCAAAGAGGGGTTGCTATGAGTCAGATCCAACTTGATGGCAGTGAGTTTGGTTTTTTGATATATATATATATTTTTTTTTTTTCCTTCCATTTAAAAAAAAAAAAAAAACACCTCAAACCCATTGCCATCAAGTGGTTTCCAACTCACAGTGACCACATGTGACAAAGTAGAACTGCCCCCACGGGGTTTCCAAGGCTGCAGTCTTTACTGAAGCAGACTGCCATCCTAATTGTCTTCCATGCCACACTCTTTAGGATGTTCCTTCCACTGGACCATCCTAGAATCTATGGCATAGAAGACACTTTTTCATATAGTGTCAATCAACCACAGGCAGTTTAATGGTGCTATGTGGAAAAAAGTATTACACAGTGAAATACCAAAACATAAAAATAAAATAAAAACCAGACTCACTGCTGTCAAGTCAGTCCCAACTCACAGAGACCCTCCTTGGGTTTCTGAAGCAGTATCTCTATGGAAGTAGATTGCCCAATCTTCCTTCTGAGGAGTGGCCAGTGTAGAGTTGGAAAATTTTTGAGGTAAAATTAAGCTGGCTGCTTTCCAACTGAACCTCACAGAACTTTATTATGCCGATATACATTATGATTCTCTGAGAAAAAGTGTGAATGTTTTCTAATATGACCACAAAAACTTTCATTTCTGGGGCATCTTGAAAGATTCACGTTGTAAGAAAAACAACTTAGAAGTTCATTCCTCAGAAAACATTTAAATTCATTTCTGACGTACCACATCCTCTTACAAGATGATGTTGGCCATCATGACTTAGAACTCTCTTATATCCCTGCACATAGCTGAGCCCAAGACTTGTGTTCATAACAGGTAATCAAAGTTTGCCTATTTGATTTATTTATTGGTAAAACACGATGGCCTGACAGTTGTGGGAGGGAGAAGGCTTTCTGAAAGTTGACAGCAGGAGCACCTACCATTAGAGATGGAGAAAGATGAGAACTAGGGAGAGATTTCTGGAAGACACCACACGTGACCTGAGCTCTGAAGTTGTTGTTGTTGTTATGAGCCGTGGAGTCGCCCCGACTCATAGCGACCCCTCCTTGGGTTTCTGAGGCAGTATCACTACGGAAGTAGGATTGCCCAACCTTCCTTCCGAGGAGTGGCTGGTGGGTTTGAACCACCAGCCTTCTGGTGAGCAGTCAAGTGCTTTAGCCACTAAGCTACCAGAGCTCTGAAGTAGGAGTTGGATATAGTTTGGGAGTGTGCGGAAGAAGAGCGGCCCAAGCAGAGGAAGCAGGAGGAGCAAGAGAGACCGTGCCAAGGAATCGAAAGTGGTTCAGTAGTGCTGGGGGAAAGAGTGCGGTAAGGAAAATGGGGAGAGAAAGCATTCGAGAAGTGAGACGGTGCACGTAGCGCACGTCACTACTAACCCTCACGGTAACTCGGTGGAGTAACATAGCACACCACATGTAGCCAAAAGCAATGAGGTTCATGAAAGTAGATTTTCCCATGTTTCTAAAATACTATATGGCAGATCCAGAACCCACACTCTTACTGAGAGTTCAAATACCTCCCAAAAGTGTAATTCACTGAGGAGTGGTTCAGTGGTCAGTGCCATGAGGGGAAATAATTGGGACAGGTTTAAAGAGTTCACAGATTATTCTACAAAGTTTTTAAGAGTTCCTCAATTACATACAAAAGAGGCTGCTTCTCTCAGCTATGTGCATAGCTCCAGACCGAGGTGGGCATTCATCTCAGCTGCCCTGCCCAGATCATACGAATGCGTCCTATCTGCATGGCTGTTTGCAGTCTCCTAACTAACCTGCACAACCTAGATTTACATAGAAGAGAGGGAGACTGAAAGTGTGCATAGAGGCTCCACTCTCTGCTCACTAGTCTTATAGAATGTGGGTGCTGGTCTCAGGTACGCACATAGTCATACACCTTTGCACAAAGTTTAATCTCAGTGGACCTTAGTTGTTCACATAAGATATGGAGGATGAAATTAGCAGTCTCTTGAATTCACTTACAGTTCTCAGATGTAGGGATTCAACGCCTCTCAAAACTGCATGCGTTTTATAAATGTACACACATTTGGCCTATCACTGAGCTTGGCTATTGTTCCATGGACCCCTGATGTGTGTAAAGTGTTTCCCCCACCCCTACAGGTTTTCTATGGTTTCTGTCATTGTGTGTCAACAGTGCTGCCCATTGTAACACTGGTCCATCAACAACTGAGGCAAAAACTGCTATGTCAATGAGTTTCCTAACTTTATCAAGCTTATTGGTCCAATAAGCACATCAATAATGTAATTGCTATGCTTTCCACCATCCATTTATCAATGTTCCCATCCATTTGTTTACATATAGCAAACAAATATAAGCAAATAACCACAGAACTGAGAAAGTCCCAATCTACTTAAGGCCAAAGTAATTGTAGCATAATTGGGCTACAGATGGAGTCAATGAATTGACTTTGAAAGGAAGTTTCAAGATCAGGAGATTTAACTACAAAATTAATTAAATTCAGTTCTTATCAAATCAGTCATGCTGAGCGAGACAGACATTGTCAGACTTTCTCAGTCCAGTGATTACTTGTTTTCTATATGTGAACAAATGGATAGATTTAGTTGATAAATGGGTGGTGGGAAGCACAATGATTAAGTTATCGATTTGCTTGGTGAACCATTAAGTCTGATAAAGTTAGGAAACTCATTCAGTCATGCTGGGGACACAGTGGTGAGCAAGACAGACATTGTCCACCCTTGTGGAGCTGTAAATATAGTCCTAATTGAAATGTTTATTAATCTGGCATTGCCAGGAGTTGAGTGTTTTATGTCAAGTGAAATTCTGTAGGTGTGACGATTGCAGGGTTGGGAGGAATCCCGAGAACAGCTTTGTTAAGAGTAATAGAAGTACCTCAAGTAGACACACGCCCTAGAGAGAACAATCATGGGAGAAGGAAGGGCTGCTTATGCACAGGGAGACAGCTCAGGGCGCAGGAGAGTACTGAGGGATGGTCACTGGGAAGAGGAAACTATGGGGAGGAAGTGGGAGGAGAGCTGTTGCATGGTGGGAAACTGTGGTCAATGACATGAGACAAAGTATATGTGAACTGCTGTATGAAAAGTGAATTTGCTCTGTAAATCTTCACCCAAATAAAAATAAATTAATTAATAATAATAAAAAAAAGAGTAATAGAAGTGTGAAAATGATAAATGCAGTTTGGATTTGCATGGGCTGTGAAGTGATGAAGTTTTGAATGCCTCATGTAAATACAGCAATGGGATGCAAATTCAGAACAGGGAAGTTTATTGGCAAAGAGCTCTTTTGGAAATGAAGTGCTGACCCAGAGAAAACGTCTATTAAGAACTGTCCAATGCAACCAACTTCTCATCCATTGGCCAGGTTTTAAGATGCTGAAATGGCCATCCATCTGGACCAGTGGACAGGCTGCTTCAAGGTGAGTGGCCAGGAGGATTCTGAATGACAGAATCAATCTGGTTGAAAATTGAACACTAGGGAAATTTGGACAAAGATTATGCTACACATCTTGAATAAGGAACCTAATAGCAAAGATGATATGTATTCTTATATTTCAGGAAAAGCTTGGGGGAAGTATATTTTTCTACTGTACCATAATATTAGCCTCACCAATTCCTAATTGGATCAAACCTTGTGGTGCAAAATGTGACCATCTAGTTCATTCACCATATTTCACCCAACTGTGCCTCAAGTCTTTCCATATTAAGAGAAAACAAATGTATTTTCCATGTGTCACGTACGTTGCAACTGAAGATATTTAAGAAAACAAGTAGGGTCTTTGGGAAGCAGGGTCCTCAAACGAGCTCCCAAAATGGTTTGAATGGGTCAACCTGGTTAAAGTAAGTGCAAAAACGTTTAAAAGGGAACTCTGGGAATTAAAACATTCATTTGTAAGCATAAAGTCTGATATTAATGGGTTTTGGGTAGGTTATAGGCTCTGGTAGTACAGTGGTTAAGGCATTTGGCTGCTAACCAAAGGTTGGTGGTTTGAATCCACCATCCTCTCCACAGAGGAAAGATGAGGCAGTCTGCCTCCGTAAAGATTTACAGAAGCCTTGGAAACCCAGCAGGGGTCGTTGTGAGTCAAAATCCGCTCAAATGCAGTGAGTTTGGTTTTTTAGTGAGACTCACCTTGGGTATGGAGGTAGCTTTTTCTTGTAATAGCTCTAATGTGACATGCCATAGCAAACACCAGGCTCTCACTGCTACGTGTCTTGCCTTATCTACAGACAAGGAAGGTCTTGCACACATCTTGGCTGTTCCCAGCTAGGTATGCCCTGCTCATCTGATGTTTATGCCTTAATAAGACAGAAGCATTCTTAAATGTTTACCTGAGTCAAGGTCTATTTGATTCGATTTTTATGATATATAGTTGTAATGATTCTAATGAAATCTTTCGTTTTGTTTTTTCCTCTTCCTCTTCCCATTCTCTTTTACTCCTCATATTTGTATTCAGGGTTGAGCAGAGCAACTGAAAGGCCTGGAGAATACAATCTAGAGGAACCATTTTCTGGAAATGATAAGAACCGAAAGGTAATTATCCAGGGGAAAGGAACCATTGCAAGAAAAGAGAGTGCAAGGGAAGTGTATTTATTGGATACTTGTTAAGTCACTGGCATGTTATATATTTAAAAGATTTAATCTTCATAAATTCCCTATAGAGCTTCATATTCATATCCTTACTCAGACATAGGGGACTCAAGGCTCATTAAGTAAAAGAGTCAATGTGAGGTTCAAATTAGACTGGGTTTCAAACCCAGATCTCAGTGACTATAAAATCCCTAAGACTGACACACTACCATCCTCTTTTCAACACAGTACACAGAAATAGCAAAGGATGAAGTAAACTTTTAAACATGTCATACCAAAAACCAAGGGGGGCAGGGATGGAAATACTCTCATTGAGTTTATTCTGATTCATAGCAACCTCCTTTGTGTTTCTGAGGTGTTAAATCTTTACAGAGGTAGATTGCCCAGTCTTG
>NW_006922006.1:1029093-1035137 GCF_000298275.1 Orycteropus afer afer
CTGGTTTATAATTTCAAATTATAAACCTGGTTCTGGAGCCAGGCTGCCTATGGTTAAATCCCCCTGCTAGCTGTGTGATGTGGGCCAACTTACTTAACTTCAAAGTGCCTCTTAACTCCCTCATCTCAACAACAGAGTACAGTCTCCCCTTTCCTGAGGGTTGTCAAGAAAGGAGTTAATTTTGAATGATATCTGGCATGCAGTAAACACTCTCTAACTTGGTTCTTCCTGTTCTATTGTGCCGGGTGTCTGTGTGGGATGATATATAATTTATGTAACTGTTTGTGATACATCTTAATGTGATACTTATTTCACTTCTTCAAACCACTTTTAACTTTTGACATTTTCTTTCTCTTTTTCACCTGTTTGTTCTTCTGCAGATCTGGATAGGAAGTCCGTTGAATTTGCATGTTACTTCAGAGTCACTAAACACTTTAAAATACTGAGTTTTAAAATCTCAACACATACATGCAAAGTTTGGTAGTTTTCATCAGACAGTTCCTGCTTGTTACTTACGAAGCTTATTCACTGACATTTTCTTTAATATTCATTTCTTCACTCAGTTTGGTTGTCATTGTTTGGGGACAAGCATTTTCTAACTGATACCGTCAATTTAAAAAAAAGAAAAAAAAAAACGGAAAATCCTGTTATCCAAAGTATAAACTACATACTTATCTGAATCATTTTACTTTAACGTTAAACATATTAATGGACATCCATTCATCAACCTTTTGATATAAGCCAAAGGCTTGACTGTCAGTGTGAGTCAGCTGAGTTCGTGTTCCCTGAAGTCAAATGCTCCCTTGTATGTGTTCTATAAGAACTTCAGTTTTAACTTCTCTAACATGGAGTGAAATTTTAGACCCATGTCAATCTGAAGTTTAAATTCTTCAACATTTTATCATGTTCCTTCCCAGTCCATCACAGTGATCTGGCCCATACCTTATTCTGCAACAATTTTTACAACCTGGAATTATCCACATTTGTAATGATCAAGTACTTGCCACGCACCCAATTTTTAGTTTTCATTAAAATAGCTTTCGATTTACAATAGCCTTTTATCATATTGTGTAATATTTAACTAAATTACATAGTTACAAAAATGAGTATAAATGATATGAGCAGGTGTGGGGAAAATCCAACTGATTTGTAAGCCTACAGCTCAATTTGTGGTCATGAGAATGCTTGTACATACTAGGCCAGCGAAGGGTCTCCTGTGTTCACTGTATCACAGGGATCATTAGTACAAGAGGAAAGGGAGAACGTTGGCTAATCCAACAAATGTGAAGTGAAGATTGGCTGAGAGACCCTCAACTACATTTCATGTGGATCTGACCATCGCAATAAATGATCTTATTGGTCTTAATATTTTCCACTGCTTCTGCTGTGCTTTCAGTTAGACACTCAAAGACTGCATCTTTTTCTGCCTTGCAACATTGGGTAGATCATAAAACACAATGCTGAGCAAAATCATTGCTAGCCTTCTCATAACGCTCTATTTTATACTTGGTTGGATTTTGTTTCTTACGTGAATGTGAGGCTATTTTTAACAGAACATAAATGCTATTTATACTTATTTTCATACATGAAATATTTATTTTCACCAGCTGATTTTAAACTAGTTTATGTTTGCTCACATTTCTTTGTTTCCTGGCTTTTGTTCTCTGTATTATATTACTACATACAGACTAGGAAGAGGCGTTAAAGATGCTTCCAGGTTACCAACATTATTCGATTTCTTAACTGAGTAGTGATTTTCCTGGCATATTTACTGTGTAGAAAATGAATCAAGCTGTACACTAAGGTTTTGCAAACCTCCCTGTATGTATGTTGTATTGCAATAAGAAACTTTAGCAAAGACTAAGTACATCCCTTTTTATAATATCAAAAAATATCTACAACTACACAACTCTTTAATTAAATACATGCAAGGCATTGGTTCCTGTCAACTTGGATTAAAAATTCCAAGGGGGAAAAAAAGATATTTCACCAGAAAAAGCTATACATCTTTGCCACTAGAAACTTCTACAACTAAACATTCATCCCATTCATGAAGATTTCCTAGAAAAAAATATATCATACGCTCTGGTGATGAAGAGCCTAAGGCATTTGACTGCTAACCAGAAGGCTGGCGGTTCAAACCCACCAGCCACTCCTCAGAAGGAAGAAGGGGCAATCTACTTCCATAATGATACCACCTTGAAAAACCAGAGAGGGGTCCCTATGAGTCTGAATCAACTCTACAGCAGTGAGTTTGGTTTGGTTTTGGTTTGGTTGACAATTCATTTCCAAGCATTGTGACTGGATACTAGATGCCAAATAGGTGGTTGCAAAAACAATTTCAAATGCCCGTTTTTATCCAGACAACGAAGCAACTCAGCAATTGAAGATGTGGCGTTTTCTATTCTTCTTTTGCAGGAGAAATGCTTGCCTGGAACTCTGTCCTCAACCAGTCCGGCCCCACTGAGTTTGTGTTCCACGTATTCACTGCTGTCCCTGAATTCCAGGCCTTCCTCTTCCTTCTTTTCCTCCTGCTCTACTTGATGATCCTTTGTGGCAACACGGCCATCATCTGCGTGGTGGGCACGCACAGCTCCCTCCGCACCCCAATGTATTTCTTCCTGTCCAATCTGTCTTTCCTAGAGATCTGCTACACCTCTGTAGTGGTGCCCCTGATGCTCTCCAACATTTTTGGGGCCCAGAAGCCCATTCCCCTGGCTGGCTGTGCGGCCCAAATGTTCTTTTTTGTCACACTTGGCAGTACTGACTGCTTTCTCTTGGCGGTTATGGCTTATGACCGCTACGTGGCCATCTGCCACCCCCTGCACTACACCCTCGTCATGACCCAGAAGCTATGCGTCCAGATGGTGGTTGGTGCCATGGCCCTGGCACTCTTCCTCTCCTTGCAGCTCACGGTCTTAATCTTCACGTTGCCCTTCTGTGGGCATCTCCGGGAAATCAACCACTTCCTGTGTGACGTTCCTCCAGTCCTGCGCCTGGCCTGTGCTGACACGCGTGTGCACCAGGCTGTCCTCTATGTGGTTGGCATCCTTGTACTGACTGTCCCTTTCTTGCTTATCTGTGTCTCCTATGTGTTCATCGCGCTGGCCATCCTCCGCATCCGTTCCACTGAAGGCCGCCGCCGGGCCTTCTCCACCTGCTCCTCCCACCTCACGGTGGTCTTGCTGCAGTACGGCTGCTGCAGCCTGGTCTACCTGCGTCCTCGGTCCAGCACCTCAGAGGATGAGGACCGCCACATTGCCCTGGTCTATACCTTTGTCACCCCCCTGCTCAACCCCCTGATTTATACTCTTCGAAACAAGGACGTCAAAGGTGCGCTGAAGAATGTCATCACTGGCAAAACAGCTTCTGATGCCCACTGAAGGCTTAGACAGACCGGGGTTGGTGCCTGTCAGCTGTCATAACAATGAACTCTTTACAATAAATATAGAATTACATTACTTTTCTACATTTTGCACTTGATATTTCTCCTTGGCCATAAATGCCCCAATCGGTACTCACCAGAAATGCTTTGAATTAGATTGGAAGATGTGGACAGCACTTCCAGTAGAGGCAGTTCTAGCCCACCTGTTGTTCCTAGAAGTCACTGAGTCAATCCCTGCCCATTCACAATGGAAGGAAAACGCTGCTGGGCCCTGCAGTGTCCCCACAATTGGTTGCAGATGAGCCCTTTGTAATCTGCTGTAACCCACAGAGCTGTCGTTGATGGACTTTGAGGGGTAGATCGCCAGGCCCCTCTTCCTAGTCCATCTTGGGTTGGACGCTCCACTGAAACCTGTTCAGCGTCATGGCGACACGCAGGCTCCACTGACCGAGATGGAAGCTGCAATGAGATGTGCGTTGACTGGCAGCTGAGCCCAGGTCTCCACGCGAAGCAAGACCTCTGCCACAGAACCACCAGTGCCCTTTCCTCATCTACTTTAATGCCCTTTCCTCATCTACTTTAACGGTTCACAGAAAGGCTCACCCATGGCAACCACTCTATCAGGAAACCCCTATACATGCTGTGAGTAAAGGTTGATACCTTTAGATATCGTTGTTAGGTGCACTGAGTCAGTTTCAACTCATACCTTTTGTCATAAACTAAACCAAACTCTCTGCCGTCAAGTCGGATCCAACTCATAGCGACCCCTCCTTGGGTTTCTGAGGCAGTATCTCTACGGAAATAGATTGCCCAACCTTCCTTCCGAGGAGTGGCTGGTGGGTTGAAACACCAGCCTTCTGGTTAGCAGCCAAATGCCTTGGCACTATGCCACCAGAGCTCCCCCTTTAGACATACTACTTTTTAAATAGGCAATGACATTACTTTATCCTGTGAAAGATGCCTTAGTAAGATATATTCATGAAGACACATGTTACTCAAAGAAACATTTTATTAATGTTTTAGATATTAATGTATGACAAACAATAGCTGACTCAATGCATTATTTCCTTCATTCTATAGTTCCCATCTGGTCACCCCTTCCCTCTTTTATCATGCCGCCATACCAGGAAAGGGACAGGAATAGTCATTCATTGCCTAAGCACATATACGGTACAGTAAAACCTGCTAATCTGGAACCTGTGAAAGGAAACGTGTCAGAGAAGGAAAACTCAAATATTTTCTGCTAATAGAAAGTGATAGAAAAGTGGTAAGATTGTACCCTGTCAAAGGCAGAAAACTTGCCAGACCCAGAAAAAGAAAGCAGCCCCATCAAGATCGGGCTCTCACAGATCTCACGGTACTAGCCACGCTAGGCTGATTGAAGGCTACATCTGGTCGATGTTAGCAGCTCCTTCTTGAGGTGTGATGGTGGCACTCAGTTTGCCTCTGACCTCTTCTCTGGACTTCCTAACGGCTGCTGCTTATAAGAGCCACCCAGCAGGTGGCGCCACGGCTTCTCCCACCTCACCATGGTCCTGCAGCAGTAAGAGTTGTTGCATCTTTTCCTATGTGTGCCCAGATAAACCTCGAGCAGAATCAACTTCCCTCTCCGAGGTTCCAAGCAGGCTCCCTCCTGCTCAATGTTCTCACTTACACCCTGAGGAGCAATGAGATGAAGAGGGATCCTGAGAGAGTTCTCACCAGGAATTCCTTTCTCAGAAGAGCTGCAGAGGCAGCAGGGGTCTTGATGGGGCCCATAACACTGATTTTAGTTAGCAGTTCCAGGAAGAGCACTGGACTGTCTGCAGAAGGCAACAAAACAGATCTAAGAACTGATACAACTTTTCTGGAGGTCATTTGGCCAAGTAGAGCAAAGACCTATTTTCTGTATTCATAATATTCTAAAAGCACACACTCAGGAAACTGACAGAACTGAAAGTATTACACTTAGAAAAATGAAAAATTATTAAAATCTAATTATCCAACATAACCACAGCAGACTTAAGATCATTTTAAAATAATATTTACTAACAAAGGGTAATAGTTAGTTACAATTATACCTGAGGGTGACAAAAGCAAGATACAAACCAGGATTTTCAGTAGGACTCCGATTTTGTAACCATATGTACAAACACACGTTATGATGAATAGAGATGCAGCAAAAATGGAACAGTTGTTATCTGTGGTTTGTAGAACTATGGATTTTTTTCCCTTTTTTATCCATTTAGGTATTCTCTATGCTTTCTAAAGTAAGTTTTATTACTATCATAAAAACAAAAACAACACAACGCACTGCTGTCAAGTTGGATCTGACTCATAGCGACCACTCCCTGGGTTTCTGAGGGGGTATCACTAAGGAAGTAGATTGCCCAACCTTCCTTCCGAGGAGTGGCCGGTGGGTTTGAACCACCAGACTTTTGGTTAGCAGTCTAATGCCTTAAGCTCTGCACCACTCTTATAAGCAGGAAAAATAATCATTTCTAAAAGAAGTCACAGGAATCAGATTGACTACATCTGTGGCAAGAGGTGGTGGAAAAGCTCAATATCTTCAGCCAAAACCAGGCCAGGAGCTGATTATGGAACAGACCATCAACTGCTCATAGGCAAATTCAATTTGAAGTTAAAGACAATGAAAACAACTCCAAGAGAGCGAAAGTAT
>NW_006922006.1:1036987-1049472 GCF_000298275.1 Orycteropus afer afer
CTCAAGTATAGCAGGGATTGTGGGGCTGGCGCGGGATCGGGCAGTGTTTCGTTCTGCTGTGCATGGAGTCACTATGAGTCGGAAACGACTCAACGGCACTTAACAACAACAAAAGAAGTCTGAGGCTCCTATTTGGCACATACACCTCCCACTGTTGTGGCAGGACCCTCCTCCACCCCTCACATGGTCCGTTGATCAGTACTTTCATTGTTGTTACTTCTTTTCCTCTTCAAAAATGCTTTGAACACTTTTCCTCTTTCTAGCTGATTTCTTATGGGAATAAGGAGAAGAAACACTACAAAGTGCTATTTATTCTGCTAACAGTTGTGAATTTAACAGTACATTAGAAATACTTTTGCTTCTGAGTAAATTTTTGAGAAAAGAAATAAATTTTTCTTGTTGGACAGTGTTATGAATTGAACTGTATCCTCCATATATATGTATTGTAATTCCTCTCTGTCTGTTGTTATCATCCCATTTGGAATGGGTTGCCTTGGTTATGTTAATAAGATAGAATTAGTGCAAGGTATGTCTTAAATTCATCTTCTTTGAGATATAAAAGAGATTAAACAAGCACATTCTGCCTAAGGCATTGGATGGCAGTGAGTTTGGTTTTTTTTTTTTTTTAAAAAAAAAAAAAAAGGAAGAGAAGAAATGGGAGAAGAGAGGTGCCAAGCCACGTGAAGATTGCCTAGGAGCAGAAACTCAAAAGAGACAAGGACCTTCCTCTAGAGCCAACAGAGAAGACAGACTTCCCTAGAGCCAGCACCCTGAATTGGGGCTTCTAGCCTCCTACTGTATGAGAAAATAAGTATCTGTTTGCTAAAGCCACCCTTTCTGTCATAGCAGCAGTAGATAATTAAGAATTTGGTACTGAGAGTGGGGTTGCTCCTCTAACAAATTCCTAAAATATGACAGTGGTTTTGGAATTGGGTAGCGGATAGAGGCTGGAAGTCTCTAGTGATGCAGTGGTTAAAGCATTTAGCAGCTAACATAAAGAAAAGTTGATGGTTTGAATCCCACAGCCGCTCTGCAGGAGAAAGATGAGGCAGTCGCCTTCTATAAAGATTTACAACCTTGGAAATTCTATGGGGCAGTTCTACCATGTCCTACATGGTCACTAGGAGTCAGAATTGACTCAATGGCAGTGGGGTTCATAGAAAAAGCCTACACTGCCTATAAAACAGTTTGTACAATTATGGACTTCAAAGGCAATTCTGGTGAAGGCTCAGAAGGAAGTAAGAAGAGCCGTAGATAAAAGTCTCTCTACATAAGGCAAAGCCAATTACTGTAATGAAACATGCAAAGAGCTGGAGTAAAAAAACCAAAGGGAAGAACACACTCGGCATTTCTCAAGCTGGAAGAAATGAGGAAAAAAAAATAAGCCTCAAATTGCAATATTGAAAGATTCTATGGGCAAAATATTGAATGATGCAGAAAATATCAACAGAAGATGGAAGGAATACACAGTCACTGTACCAAAAGAACTGGTAGATCTTCATCCATTTCAGGAGGTGGCATATGTTCAAGAACCAATGGTATTGAAGGAAGAAGTCAAAGCTGCTCTGAAGGAATTGGCAAAAAAAAAAACAAGCCTCCATGAATTGACAGAATACCTATTAAGATGCTTCAACAAACAGAAGCCCCACTGAAGGCACTCACTCAGTTATGTCAAGAGATTTGGAAGACAGCTACCTGGCCAACTGACTAGAAGAGATCCATATTTGTACCCATTGCAAAGAAAGGTGATCCCACAGAATGTGGGAATTATCGAACAATATCATTAATATCACATGCAAGTAAAATCTTACTGAAGATAATTCAAAAAATGGTTACAGCAGCATATTGACAGAGAGCTTCCAAAAATGCAAGATGGATTCAGAAGAGGATGCTGAATGAGGGATATCATTGATGATGTCAGATGGATCTTAACTGAAAGCAAAGAATACCAGAAAGATGTTCACTTGTGTTTTATTGACTCTGTAAAAGCATTCAATTGTGCGGATCATAACAAATTATGGGTGACATTGAAAAGAGTGAGAATTTCAGAACACTTGATTGTACTCATGAGGAAATTGTACATCAATCAGGAGGCTGTTGTTCAAACAGAACAAGGGGATATTGCATTGTTCAAAATCAAGAAGGGAGCATGTTGAGGTTGTATCCTTTCACCATACTTATTCAACTTGTATGCTGAGCAAATGACCCAAGAAACTGGATTATATAAAGAAGAACATGGCATCAGGATTGGAGGAAGACTCATTAACAACCTGTGATACAGATGATACAACTTTGCTTGCAGACAGGATGACTTGAAGCACTTACTGATGATGATTAAAGACTACAGTCTGCAGTATGAGTTACACCTTAATATAAAGAAAAAAATCCTCACAACTGGTCCAATAAACAGCTTCATGATGGATGGAGAAAAGATTGAAGTTGTCAAGGACTTCATATTACTTAGTTCTACAATCGACACCAATGGAAACATCAGTGAATACATCAGACAACATATTGCATTAGGCAAATTTGCTGCAAAAGACCTCTTTAAAGTGTTGAAGAGCAAAGATGTCTCCTTGAAGACTAAGGTGCACCTAACCCAAGACTCAAGCCACAGTATCTTCAATTGCCTCTTATGCGTGTGAGAGCTGAACAATGAATAAGGAAGACCGAAGAAGATTTGATGCTTTTGAGTTGTGGTGTTGGAGAACAATGCTAAGAGTACCATGGACTGCTAAAAGGACTAACAAATCTTCCTGGAAGAGGTGCAGCTGGAATGCTCCTTGGAAGGGAGAATGGCCAGAGTTCATCTCACCTACTTTGGTCATGCTGTCAGAAAGGACCATTCCCTGGAGAAGGCTATCATGTTTGGTAAAGTAGAAGGACAATAAAGAAGGGGGAGACCATCAACAAGATGGATTGACAAAGTGGCTGCAATGATGGGATCAGGTATAGAAAATATCATGAGGCTGCCATAGGACTGGGCAGTGTTTTGTTCTGCTGTGCATAGGGTCGCTATGAGTTGGAGATGACTCGATGGCACCTAACAACAGCAACATAATCTTAAATAATGCATATGGCACCAGCAACAGAATGTTGTTACACATATGAACATTACATGTGCTTCTGGTGAGGCTTTAAAATTAAATAATGAACATGTGCTTGGACAATGGAGGAAGGGCAATGCTTTTTATGCAGTGGCAAATAATTTTTCTGGTTTATTTTCAAATGTTTGGTACACCTTGTAAGTGATGAACTTGGATATTTGGCTGAGGAGATTTCTAAGCAAGATCTTAAAAGGGACACATGGCTTTTGCTTGCCAGTTATAGTAAAATGCAAGATGAAAGAGATAGACTTAAAAACAAACTGTGCAAAATTAAAATGAAATAAAGATTTGTAAAATTCAATTGTATAAACTAAGGACACGTGTCCTAGAATTTTCATCAAAAGCATGGCTACTCGATGTTTTGTTAAAGAGATTAAGCCTGTGTCTGATAGATCTAACCCACTTACACAGCAGAAAACCCATCAGCCTAGACTGAATGGGTCAGAGACAGGACTAAAAAAGAAGATAGTCTGCCTCTTGGAATTCTACAGGCAGGCAACAGGCCAAAGGAGATACATCTCTTGTTCTCCAAGAAAAGAAAAGGGCCATCCCTGTAGGAGCTCAGAGATCAGTAAAACTGTTGGAAGAAGCATGGGAAGCAGGCCTTCTTGGTTTCAAAGGGTAGGGCCATAGTCTCCTGGATCTCAAAGGGTGAGACCACAGCCTCTTCAGCTTCAAAGAGTTGGATCTTCACCAACTCGGTTCCAGAGTGCTGGGTTGCTATTAAGTTGTGCCAGGGGGATGGGGCCACCAAAAGTTGAAGGTGCATGGCTGCCATGCCCAGGAGTCAGAAGAATGGAGCCTGCTGAGGCCAAAGGCTGGGATTGTTCACTCAGATGAACTAGGAGAATGGGGCCACCTAAAGCTGAAGGAGCAGAGTTGCACTCCCAATGGACCTGGAAAGTAGGGAAAGCCCAGGGCCGAGGGGCTGCCACCCAGAACCCAGAGAATGTGGCCAGCACCCAGAATCTGGAAAGCAGGGCTATTACCCCGATGGTCTCAGAGAACAGAGGATTATTGTCAAGCCTTAGAGCATTGTTCTGCTGGGTTTTGGTCATGTTTGGTGCCCATTATCTCTTCTTTCCCTCTAATTTCTCCCATTTGTAATAGAGATGTCTACATCATGCCTCTTCCACCATTGTACTTTGGAAACAGGTAACTTGTAATCCAGATTTCACAGTTCACAAATAAAGAGGAATTTTGCCCCCAGAATGAAATATGCCTAAAGTATCACCCATATTTGATTTGGATGAGTCAGAAGATGAGATTTTGGACTTGGAGTTTGTTTAAGACTTTTGGGATGATTTGATGAGGTAAATGTGTTTTCATGTGGCAAGAACATGAATTTTGGGGGCCAAAGGATGGAATGTTATGGATTTGTGTCCCCTCAAAACATTGTGATGTAACTCCTAACCTCTACGCCTGGGGTTATAATGCCATTTGTGAATGGGTTGTCTTGGTTATGTTAATGAGACAGGATTAAGGTGGGTTGTGTCTTAAATCAATCTCTTTTGAGATATAAAAGAGATGAAACAAGCAAGTGAGAGGAGCATAGACTGGGGAAGAGAGATGCCAAGACACATGAAGGGTGCATAGAAGCAGAAGCCCAGAAGAGACAAGGACCTTCCTTAAGAGCCAACAGAGGGATAAAGCCTTTCCTTAGAGCCCACACCCTAAATTGGACTTCTAGCTTCATAAACTGTGAGAAAGTAAATTTATGTTTGCTACAGGCACTCATTTATGGTATTTCTGTTACAGCAGCACTGGGTAACTAAGACATACAGATCATCTGTCAACACACCCAGACCAAGTCACATTAACACATAATGAATCAATGATATGTATACACTGGGCTAGGCATCATCTGGAATGCCAATGAAAGGAAAATTTGCAATTGCATTCCCATGCCTCCATTCTTTCTTGTGAGTCCCTGGGTGGTGCAAACTGTTAAGTGCTCAGCTACTAGCCAAAAGGTTGGTAGTTCAGATCTACCCAGAGGTACCTCAGAAGAAAGGCTTAGAGATCTAACTGCAAAATGTCCGAGTCATTGAAAACCCTATGTAGCCCAGTTCCATTATGAAACACAAGGAGTCATCATAAGTCAGAATCAACTGGACAGCAACTGATTTTCCAGTTTTTCATTCTTTATTTAATGCCACAAAGCACACAGAAAATTAACTTGGAATTCAAGGTGCAGAAAGAAAGAGTGACTTATTATGCTATTGGGAAGAAGACCTTGAAAGGCTTAACAATCCCTTCAGTCTGATTTACTGGGCTTCCCCAGTTGCCCTTCCTGTGGATATTTTAGCTGAAAAAGATGAGCTCCACCTTTCTAGTGAAAAATTAATCCTTTATTGTAAGAGTATTTTCATAAATTTATGACATTCTGGAATGAGAGCATCGAGTGGGATTTCAGTCCATCATGAGTCAAATGATGGGACTGAAATGTCTATCAGTGATGTTTCCTTTGAGAAAACATCTAATCTGATCCCCTCAGATTGGGCGGTCTGCTGGTAAGTGGGAAACTGTGTGGCAAGATTAGAATTAAGTAGCTAGAGCTCCAACTATGTAGAGTCAGATCAGATCTTGCTAAACCACCTTCGGTTTCTTCCTCCTTCCCTCTCCTAAATTTCCACAACTTCTTTTGCAATATAAAAGATAACAAACAAACACAAATTCAGTGCTGTTGAGTCAACCCTGACTCACGGCACCCTCCTGTGTCACAGAGCAGAACCATAACTTGGCTGTCATCTTTACAGGATCAGGTCATCAGGTACTTCTTCCACAATACCACTGAGGGGTTAGAACTATCAACATTTAATTCAGTAGTTGAGGGAAAACTACTCAAGCCACCACGGACGTGATTTAAAAAAAAAAGAAAGATAGGTAATCCACAGAACAGAAGATAAAATACAAATGGGTCATAAATACTAGAATATGTACCCACAAACCCACCAATAATTAAATAAATTATATTTTTTTTTATGAGTGTGATGGATTTTAGCCCATTGGGCTGAAAAAATTACATGATCACTTATATCTGGTATAGAGAAAGATGTGGGAAAACAGGGACCCAGAAGCCATTGGAAGCATATCATCAGTACAGTGTTTTTCAGGGAGCAGTTTGGCAATGTATATTAAAAATTTAACTTTACTTGGCCTAATGAGTCAGCAATACTACTTTTAAGTATCTATACTACAGAAATATCAGCAAAAGTGCATAAAGTGGAACCACTTCAGGTCTCCTTTATCTGTAATTGGGAAATTTAGAAGCCACTTGACAATATTTTAAGACAAAAATGATGAAGTAAATAGTTATACATTAGGCAGGCATAAAAGATGCCATCCACCTACATGCACTGATGTGTAAAGTTATCCACAGTGGGGTACAAAGGAGGGTTGTAGAACAGTAAGCCATGGGAGAGCTCCACCCCAGCAGGGAGGAGTATTCACTTATCACAGGCAGTGTTAGAATTGCCAGAGCATGACTAGAATAAATGGCAGACTGACTTTTAGTCAGTTTTATGATTGTTTTTTAAATTCTCCAATTGCTTACACCTAGGTGTCCAGCTCCTCCCACCTCTACCCTCCCTAGTATGTGTTATTGCTCAGAAAGGCCAAGAAGATGAGCCAGATACAGAGCAGAGGAAAGCAAGAATTTTCTGGGACTTGCTGGGCATCTTTGCCCATCTGTCACCATGTGATGTCCCAAAGTGTGACCTCTTAAAAATGATGACTTCCAGTGAACATCTCCCTTCCAAATTTTGCGTAAGTGTTTCTTTTGGCTAACTGTAATCCTGAAACCACCCAAGGAACAGAATTTTAAAGAAAAGAGGCCCTAGGCTAAAGCCAAGTTGATATCACACAATCTATTACAGTGAGATAGGGATTTGACACCCCTTTCTGCAAGCACTACAATCCAAGTGAATACAAAATGCCTTGCCCATCATCATCAGGGTATCCCACAAAAACTGACAGGAACCAAAGGACACATTGTACACCAACAACACTGCAACAGTGGGCTGATGACCATAGAATCCACTGGTTGGTCTACAGGGAGGAACAAATGCACTCAGATGTTAACTGAAATGTTGGAGATTGGTGTCCACCCAGAGGCATCTCAGAAGACAGACCAGACATTCTACTTCCCAAAAACCAACCATTGAAAACCCTATGGTGCACAGTTCTACTCTAACACACAAGGGATCACCATGAGTCAGAATCAACTAGAAGGCAACGGTTTACCACACATGCCATCTCACAGATGATGAAAGCTAGTTAGGGAGCCAGCAAGGGGTGATGCTTTATGTGTTGTGGTTCTATCCTCCAGGATTATGTATATTCCTTGAACTATCTTCTGATAAGCAGTATTCTATCTTATAGCTTCAATGTTCAGATTCAGGAGCCAATGGGTCATAGTAAGAATGACCATTCTCACTCTTACATTCAATGGCCAATTTGTGAAATTTGAATTTCCTATTCCTGAAACTCTGAGCCTTTAAAACTCTGGTGTTAAGACTGTGATGAGCAATTGCCACCATGATCTAACAAGATCAGGACACCTAAGAATCCAAGGGGAGCTCTGGTGGCATAGTGCCTAAGGCACTTGGCTTGCTAACCAGAAGGCTGGCAGTTCAAACCCACCAGCCACTCCTCGGAAGGAAGGTTGGGCAATCTATTTCTATAGTGAGACTGCCTCAGAAACCCAAGGAGGGGTCGCTATGAGTTGGAGATGACTCAACAGCACATAACAACAACAACAACAACAAGAATCCAAGGAAAAAGGTCTAGCTGTCTGGGTCTTCGGTGATTGTTAAGAGCAAAGACTCTCACAATAGCACAGTTCACTGCATTTCTTTGTTTCTACTCCAGCCTTGATTTCCTCTTTTGTCCTCTATTTCACTTCCTTGAACTTTTACCTTAAATAAAGTATAATGACTGAATCTGCTTTATAGAAAATTCCTGCTAAAGGAGTAGTTTGACGTGGAAACTCATAAACATGCCTCACAGATGAGTTTCAGAAACAAGGATTCTGGCTCCATCCACATTTCCTTCCTAGCTGTGAAAAGAAGTAGGTAGATAGATAATTTGGTAGGTAAATATGTAGATAGAGCAATAGATAGATAGGATAATTTACCCCTTCTTTCTTCTCATTATCCCACTACTTAAGTATTAGTTTAATTATTTAAACTAGTTTTCTTTTAAGGAACTCTGGTGGTGCAGTGCCTGAGGCATTTGACTGCTTACCAGAAGGTTGGTGATTCAAACCCACCAGTCACTCCTCAGAAAGAAGACAGGGTAATCTGCTTTCATAAAGATTTCCCACCTCAGAAACCCAGTGGGGGTTGCTATGAGTCAGAATTGACTTGATGGCAGTGGGTAGTTTCTATTTTATATTATTTAAATCATGAATAACTGTACAGTGAATCTACAGGTTGAGTTATTTCCTATTGAAGGGGTGGAGGGTGAATGTTCTTGGTTGGTGTGACCAAAAAAAAAAAAAAAAAAGACAGCTTCCATCTGGTTGATTCCAACTCATGGTGACCCCATTAGTTCCAGAGTACAAATGCACTTCATGGTATTTTCAATGACTGTGACCTTTCAGAAGTAGATCACCAGGCCTTTCTTCCAAGGTACCTTTGGGTGGATTCAAACTGCCAATCTTCCAGTTGGTAGCCAAGATCTGTTACTACTACTAACACTCAAGGATTCCATATAACAAATAGCTGCATTATGCTATGCTGTGGTAGCTTAGTGCCTAAGGCTCTTGACTACTAACCAGAAGGCTGGCAGTTCAAACTTACCAGCCACTCTATGGAAGGTAGGTTGGGCAATCTACTTCCATAGTGATACTGCCTTGGAAACTCAAGGGAGGGTCGCTGTGAGTTGGGTCTGACTCGATGGCAGTGAGTTTGGTTTTTGTTTTTTGGTTATGTTATGCATTATGTTAAGCATTAGAAAGGGTGGGAGTTCTGGTGGCATAGTGCCTAAGGCATTTGACTGCGAACGAGAAGGCTGGCAGTTCAAACCCACCAGCCACTCCTCAAAAGGAAGACTGGGCAATCTACTTCCGTAGTGATACTGCTTCAGAAACCCAAGGAGGGGTTGCTATGAGTTGGATTTGACTCGACAGCAGTAAGTTTGTTTTTTCTTTTGGTTATTGACCGGGGCTGTGTCTGTTGCACATCCTCCCTTGCTCTGCTCCATTCAGTATTCCTAGTGAACCATCCAATATAATGTCAGCATTTTTTCCCTATTAATAAACCAGAGTTTACTCTTTAGTTTGCAACTAAGACCCTTAGTGTTGGATCAAATAATAATGATAATAACCCACTGATGTCCAATTCATGGTGACCCTATAGGACAGAGTAGAACTGCCCCCATACGGTTTCTAAGACTATAATCTTTATGGAAAGATTAACAGCCTTGGCAATCCTATGAGGGTTGCTATGAATCAAAATTGACTCGATGGCAGTGGGTTGGGTTGGGTTGGGTTGGGTTTAAATTTTTACAGGATCAGACTGTCACATTTTTCTCCTGAGGAGCAGTTGGTGGGTTTGAACTGCAGACTCTTTGGTTGGTAACTGAGCATTTAACCACCACACCACCAGAGCTTCTGTTGAATCAATAGGTCTCCAGATTTCCATCCTAATGTGACACTTACTCAAGAGGTACAAAAGTCATAGTCATTCCTTTCCACTAGAGACAGCTTCTAGAATGATAATCCCCAGTGGAGGTATTTAACTCAGATCTCTGGATCTTCCTCTCCTACTAGAGGAAGCCTGGTGGCAGAGTAGTTAAGTGCCAGGCCGTTAACCAAAAGGTTGGAGGTTCGAACCCTCCAATCACTCCACAGAAGAAAAGTGTAGCAGTCTGCTTCTGCAAAGATTATAGCCTTGGAAACCCTGTGGGGCAGTTTTACTCTTTCACATAGGCACTAGGAGTCAGATTGACTTGAAACAGAAGGTACTCTCAAAATGTTCACCATCATAAGAAACACTGCAAACCACTCACTTGCTATAAAGAGACGTAATCAGCTAAGGTACAAACAAGAAATCACAAGCAGGAACAGCACCCTAAGACAAAAACAACAACAACAAAAGCAGAGGTACTTCTCTATTCCCTGTTTATATCATTGGAACTGGAATGTGAAAATTACTGTGTTTCTTGAGAAAAACTCTTCAGGGATGTTATCTCAAGGGACTCTAGAAAGAGTTAATATCCCATGTGAACCCAGCACCCTGACTCTACTAACTCTGGTGCATGGGGGTGGAATCCAGCTCTGGAAAGTACGCAAGAGCAGCCCCTAGTCCTCACCTGCTCCCCTGATAGGTACAAGGAAAGCTGCTGGGTCTAGAGTCTACTACCTTTCTGAGATTTTACCATCATTCAAAGGTGAGTCTTTCAGACTTTAGCCCTGCTCTGAACCAGGTAGAAGCTGCTTCAGGGACTCAGAACAATCTGTGTGGTATTACTGTTGGGTCCAACTCCACAGCACATAATAACAACACAACAACAACTGGTGGCTGGTAGCTGGTAGCATAGTACCTAAGGCATTTGACTGCTAACTAGAAGGCTGGTGGTTCAAACCCACCAGCCACTCCTCAGAAGGAAGATGGGACAATCTACTTCTGCAGTGATACAGCCTTGGAAACCCAAGGATGGCCCACTATGAGTCAGATCCCACCCAACGGCAGTGAGTTTGGGTTTTTTTGTTTGGTTTTTGCTGGTGGGCGAGAGAGATAGGACAGGAAAGAGAGATAAGAGCTTGTCATCTCAAACACAAGTCCCTTTTCTAGTCAAGGCCTGACCAGCCCAGGGATTGGTGATTGCAGGACCCCCAGAGGCCAGTCTGTGTCCTAAACTCTGAGGTTTAGAGGTGGATCCCTGAGAGTTCGTTACCTTGTTTTCGTTTTTCCCTGGAGTCTCCCTTGTGCGTGTTTCCCCTCTCTGGTCTATAAACCAAGCTTCTCTGGACAAAAAGACCTGTCTCCAGTGTCCTTCACTTCTCCAGAATCCAAAGGTGGAGATTTCCTGTTCCCTGGTCTCTTCATGGAAAGAAAAGCTATTTGGGGTACTTATCTATTAAATTTTGATTATCTTTAAATGATTTTAACTATCTTTAAATTTTGAAAGACGTGTAACTTTGGAGAAAGGCAAAGAGAAGAGAGACTAGGACAATAGTGTTGTTGTTGTTGTTATGTGCTGTCAAGTCAGACCCGACTCATAGTGACCCCTCCTTGGGTTTTCGAGGCAGTATCACTACGGAAGTAGATTGCCCCATCTTCCTTCCAAGGAGTGGTTGGTGGGTTTGAACCACTAGCCTTCTGGTTAGCAGTCAAGTGCCTTATGCACTACACTACCAGAGGACGATACTAGGAGAGTTAAAAGGAAGGTACCAATACCTCTCAGCTCTCATGCTATTATTCTTTCCAATAAGCCACAAGGAAGTGGATACTCAGTCCAATCTCCCTTCCCTGCCCCTCAGGGACACTTTTTTTTTTTTTTTTAATTTTATTGTGCTTTGGGAGCAAATTTACAAAACACATTTGTTTTACATTCAACAGTGCATGCACATTTGATTTCACACCCTGATTACCATCACCAACCATAAGAAACTTTCCTCCCCTCCCATTCCTGTGACAAGCCCCACCCCCTTGCCCTTCTTAGTCACACATTCCCTCAGTGATACCTTAGTAAGTCCCTATAGCTTTCTGGTCACCTTAAGTTTTAAAAGTAAGTTTTTCTTTGGTCCTAAAGTTCCACTTTCAAATATTGAAAAGCCCAGCCTAGTCCAATATAAAACTTAAATTTCACACCCGATTCAAATCCTGTGTGCTCCCTCCGCAGTTCAAGTCTGACATATAGCTTGGGGACCTGTCATGGGAAGGAAGGGATATCTGTTCCTCCCTTATCCTTTAACCTCCTCTCACACTCTTTCAGTTTTCTGAGGTCAAGAAGGAAGGATGGGGATCAGAAAAATGGCCAAAGTCTTGGGATCCGTTGCCATGTAATACTAGCAGTTGGTGCCCTGTGCATGTAGACGGCCAAATGTGTTGGCTTTCTCATGAGACTAATTTTGGATTCTTCTAAGGCCCTTTTTCATGGACTATTCCATTATGTAGTTCCTTGACAAGGGCAATAATTTTTCTCCATGCTTTCTTTATAACCTCCCTTTCCTAAGAAAGTCACCCCCACAGCCTCTTACTGCCACAGTAGACTACCTGCAGTGTAGTAAATTACTTAGTGTGGCTTTTCTACCTATTCGTCTTTATAAACTCCAAGGTGGGATTTGCTATGAGCAACTGAAGAGCTCCTGATTGCTAAAGTTGTCCACCTGGAGTATTTCTGTTGGAAGTGGCACAAAACAATGTTCTG
>NW_006922006.1:1049892-1050576 GCF_000298275.1 Orycteropus afer afer
TGTCTGGCCTTGCAGGAATAGGCCTTGGGTTACTGATGGTGATTCTGTCTTCCTCTTGTGGGATTAGAGGAGGTCAGAACATGTGGCCTCCTTGCCCCATTTTACACTACCTCAGCAGGCTGTCTTCTTGGTTGGGGTCCAACAAGATGGCTTGAGCTTAACAACCTCTTGCAGTGTTTCCTTGGCCTGTAGGAAACTTGCATATTCATACAGTGTCACGGGTGTAAATTCAGGCATGCCCTACTACCTCCAACCTTTCCCCACTGCACCAAAGTGGGCTGATTCTGTGGGCCTCTCACCTTAGGAAGTTAGAGACAAATACAAGTTTCTGTTCATATGACACACCATTCAACTTTCTCAGCTCACCTACCATCCAGCCAGAAATGAAGTAAAATTCTGGTCTCCACTTCCTGTACGTGTTCTCTAAGAGCAGCTCTTCTGTAGATTCCCTAGCTCTGGTGGGAAGGATTGCCCGCCCCTCAGTGTGTTCCCGTAAGGCTTCCTCATCCTCAGCCGTTTCTGCTTCTACAAACTCTTCACTTTAATGACCTTTCATATTTCAGTCTTCTTAAAGGATGAAGGTGAATGATGAACAAGGTCTTGGAACACTGTGTTCATTTTAAAGGAATTCCTACAGGGGTATCTAGCATCTTTAGTATACAGGATGTATCTCACCTATTGTTT
>NW_006922006.1:1051101-1055439 GCF_000298275.1 Orycteropus afer afer
GGTGGGCTGGGAGAGAGACTGAGCATTTTTCCTGAACTTGAATTGTAGCCTGTGGTGCTTCCCTAATAAACCCCATAATCTGTGAACTCTGTGTGGCCACTGCAGCGAATTATCAAACCCAGGAGAGAGGCGGTGGGTGCTTTGGGAGGAACAGTTGGTGAAAAGGCTGGAGGGAGGCAGCATGTCTGGCCTTGTAGGAATAGGCCTTGGGTTACTGCTGGTAATCCTGTCTTCATCTTGTGGGATTAGAGGAGGTCAGAACATGTGACCTCCTTGCCCTTTTTGCAAGAGTCAAATGGAAAAATCACATCTAGAATCCTGTGAGAATTTTAAAAATGTTCATTAAGAATTATCTATCATATTCCTGCCCTAAGGCATTTCCTGTGTCTCCACACTGCTGGGATAATTCCATATCAAGTGAACCTTCTCCACCTTGGGGTACCTGGGTGATACAAATGGTTCACCACTCAACTACTAACCAAAAGGTTGGCAGTTTGAGTCTACCTAGAGGTGCCTTGGAAGGAAGACCTCACAATCCACTACCAAAAGATCATAGCCACTGAAACCCCGATGGAGAACACTTGTACCCTGAAACACAGGGATCACCTTGAATCAGAATCAACTCAACAGCAACCAGTTTGGGATTTTTTGCCTTGTCCACTGTTTATTGCCCTTCAGCCTAGGGGAGGTTCTGTACCTTGCAATAACTGCAGTTGAATGGTACTTTATTGACTTTTCTTGTGGGGGTGTGGGGATCTTGTGTGCCTTTCTTCAGATCGCCATAAATATGCACCAAGGAAACCAAACGACCATCTCTGAATTCATCCTCCTGGGACTCTCCAACAAGGTTGAACAACAGAAGGTCCTCTTTATGCTTTTTCTGGGTATGTACCTGGTCACAGTGATTGGGAATGGGCTCATCATGCTGGCCATCAGCTTGGACTCTTACCTTCACACCCCTATGTATCTCTTCCTTGCCAATCTGTCCTTTGGGGATATTTCCTCTATTTCCACCTCAGTCCCCAAAATGCTGATGAATATTCAGACTAAGAGTCAATCCATCTCTTATGAGAGCTGCATCACACAGATGTACTTTTCCATTGTGTTCGTTGTCATTGACAATTTCCTCTTGGGTGTCATGGCCTATGACCGTTTCGTGGCTATCTGCCACCCTCTGAACTACACAACCATCATGCAGCCCAGGACCTGTGCTTTGCTGACAGTCATCCCGTGGGTCCTCAGTAATGTTGTTGCCCTGACACACACCCTTATGCTCAGTCGATTGACCTTCTGTGACAGCAACATTCTCCCACACTTCTTCTGTGACCTGGCCCCTCTGCTCAAGCTGTCCTGCTCAGACACAACAGTCAATGAGCTTGTGTTGTTTGTCATGGGCTTATCTGTCATCACCTTCCCCTTTGTCCTCATCCTCTTCTCCTACATCCACATTGTCAAGGCTGTCCTGAGAATCTCATCCACGGAGGGAAAATGGAAAGCCTTCTCTACCTGTGGCTCTCACCTGACAGTTGTATTACTCTTTTATGGGACCATTGTAGGGGTTTACTTCTTCCCTGCCTCTACTCACCCTGATGACAGAGATAAGATCGGTGCAATCCTATTCACTGTGGTGACACCTATGATGAACCCCTTCATCTACAGCCTGAGGAACAAGGACATGAAAGGTGTCTTGCAAAAGCTCATCAATAAAAAAAGGTTTCTTCTTTGATGCCCTGGGCATCTAAATCTCATTTATCCCTGTAACCAGATGGATGATTCTGCCCAGAGTTTGTAGCATAATTGTGATGGTTCAGCTATTGATGGACTCTCAGATCTCTTCTTCCTATTCCAATCTCTGAGGGGTCGTGGCTTTTCCACAAAGCTGTGTTCTTAGAAACAAGACAACTCCCTTGTCTTGTTTGTATTGTTGGTAAGCTACAACAATAGCACAGATTTTAATTATAATCTATGTTACTACAAATTTATGGGCAAATCGTTTATAACTTAGACAAGAGCAGGTGTATTTGCATGTGCAGAGGCTAACTTTTGTAGTTTTGAAGACAGTTATTAATAATTCCATTCTTCGACCTAGATTTCTCTAGGTCAGCTTTTCTTAAAAAAGTACTATTCAGTGGGATGTTTGATAGTTGTGGGAATGAAGGGTTCCACATTCAAATAATTTAGAACAACTCTGAGTTAAAGGAAGCAAATTGTCTTAGCTCTGCAACTTGTTAGAGCCTTTCATATAGTATGAATCTCCAAGAATGTATATGGTATGCAGCATTTCTCAACACTAAATTTAATCAATCATACACATCTTGATTCATCACAAAGTAGTGCATGCACAGAATATATTTTGGGAAGAGTGATTTTCAAATTATTTCAGTGGGAAACCACAGGGCTTGTATATAGAAGACATCAGGTTCTGGTCCCCAGTATCCATGAGATTTTCTGTATGTCAGTTCATCTCTGTTTTCTCTAAAGTAAAGTGGGGTCATTGGTCTAGATCATTTTTTTTTTTTTCCATCTAAGGATATACATCAAAATTAACAGGGAAATTTTTTCAAAATCCACATATTCTACCCTGAATTCTATCTGGTCCCCAGATACAACAGTTTTGTATTCAGATTGGCAATCAAACTTATAAGATAAACCCAGAACCAAATTTACTGAGCTTTAAGAAAGGATAAAGGAGCCTGCTGGTGCAATGGTTAAGCATTCAGATGCTAACCAAAAGGTTGGAAGTTTGAACCCAGCAGCCACTCCATGGCAGAAAGATGAAGTGGTCTGCTTCCATAATGAGTGCAGGGCTGGAAACCCTCAAGGGCAGTTCTACTCTGTCCTATAAGATCTCCATGAATCAGAATTGACTTGATGGCAACAGGGTGAAAAAGGATATGGGATAGCCACACAACCTGCACAGTGTCAGTGTGGTGGCAGTCCTGTGACCCTCAGGCACCCTTTCTAATAACCCAGTCATTCTGCACTTGGAAGGTGCATGGTCATGAGACAGTGCACTGAGTGGATGTAGACCTCTTCAGTTCAGGGAAACAGTCACCTCTAGGGTTTTTGAGCATTATGCCTGCTAATCACATAGCCCCCTCAGGGATGTGTGACTGGTACCCATTAACTAGTACAGCTGTATCTCAGCAAATACAGGTTGCTCCTTAATTACATATTCTTCCAAAATGAATTTTAACAGATACAGATGCTCAAGTCGGTCAAAGCCATTTCAGCAGGATTGTCTACATTTTGGAGTCCTTGGGTGGTGCAGTTAATTGCCTGACTACTAACAAAAGAGTTGGCCATTTGAACTCACCCAGAGGTGCCTCAGAATAAAGACCTGATGATCTCTCTCCAAAAGACCACAACCACTGAAAACTCTCCAGAGAAGTTCTACTCTGCAACATGTGAGGCCATCATGAGTCGGAATAGACTCTATGGCAAGTGGTTTGGCTTGTTTATCTTGTTGTTTTTTTTTTTTTGGTCTGTATCTTGGATACAATACACACTTAATGTTGTTTGCTGTTGAGTCATTTCTGACTCATAGTGACACTATGGAACAGAGTAGAACTACCCCATAGGGTTTCCAAGGTTGTAATCTATACAGAAGCAGACTGCCACATTTTTCTACTATGGAGCAGCTGGTGGATTCAAACTGCCAACCTCTCAGTTAGCAGCCCAGCAGTTAACAACTGCACCACCAGAACTCGTTACATATTTAATAAACCAAAAATACAAACCGACTGCCATTGAGTTGATTCTGACTCATAGCAACTCCCACTGGATTTCCAAGGCTTCTGCTTTACAGAAGTAGACTATCTCATCTTTTTCCACAGTGGGGCTGGTGGGTTTGAACCACCAACCTTTTGGTTATCAGCCCAATGCCTTAATCACAGTGCCACAAGACCTCCTTTATGCACTTATACTTCCCTTGAATTAGTTGCAAGGGGGATTTGACCATGGGTCATGTCCTCAAGCTTCCCTGAGACTAAGAAAAGGCTACAGACCAGATTCTACCTCTTTCCTTCCAAACCCCACTCTGGATCCACTGGCCCAGACTCTCGGAGGAGTTAGGCATCTGTCCTTTGAAATCACTCCTCAGATGACCTTGATGGAATGAAGAATCACAGAATCAGATAAGCTCCGAGTTCCACTCTAGCCCTGGATTTTGTGAATCTAGATGTCTCTAGTGATGGAGATGTCTTTCAGAATAGGCAATGAATACACTTTGTGGCTACCCAGAAGAGCATTCTTTTGAAGTGGTGGAGTCCTCTTATTAACTAATTCCATTTTAGAGACAGCTATTACTAGTTATTTGATTTGATTAGATTTCTCCAA
>NW_006922006.1:1057085-1058790 GCF_000298275.1 Orycteropus afer afer
GTCTCTCAGCCTGGGTATCCAATATGTGAGTGAGTGAGGCTTAAGATGATTCCAGCCCTAACTCTGACTAGCAAGCACAAGAGCTCCCAGTGAGAACTACCTAGCAAAGCCCAGTCAATCCCTAGTACTGTGAGCAATAACAATAAAATAACTGTTATTGTTTTAAGTCCCTAAGCTCTAGGATGATCGTTACACAGCAATGTATATAACCAAAGCAGTAGTTTTCTGGGTCATGAGATAGAGTGATTTCTATTACGTCCTGTATTGTTTTATTGTCTTATAATGAGGATCCATCATTTTGGGGATAGTGGAGGAAGCTATTTTTTTTTTTTTAAAAAAAGAAAGATAAATTGTCTTACTTATTAAATCATTATGCTTAACACGGTGCCTGAATCTTCTTGAACAGATAAACATTAGCTGGAGAAAATCTTTACTTTTACCCCTTTAATCTGGTTTCATTCTACCCTATATTTGATAGGAAAAGAACCATCAGGGTTAGAATCAGGCCATTTGGATTAAATTGGACCCCATCCCTGTGTACCTGGTCCTCTATTTCCTCTGACTTGTAGGTCCCACAAGAGGTTGTCCATTCTAAAGTATAGTTCCATCTGCATGGGTTTCATTTGCACCTTTGAAAATTCACATGGGCTGTGGTGTTGTGGAGAATTCACCATAGGGTACAAGAAGGGGAACAGGCACACATGTTTAGGGGCTACTGCAGCGGTGATCCTGGTGAAGACAATGAGGAGGGTCAAATTTGGGATTTAACTTGAAAGAAGATTTTAGAAGTGTCTGCTGGTGTGGTGTGGAGAGGAAATGAAGAGTGGATAAATGGTGGCACCACCAATTGATAATGCTGAGAGGAAGCAGGTTTGAGAGCAGGAGAAACAAGAATGTTATTTAGGATGTGCAAAGTTTGAGCTGTCTATGAGAAAGCCAAGCAGAGTGTTAGTGTAAGCTATTGGATAGTTAGGTCTGAGAAGCAAGGGAGAAGGTGGAGCAAGAGATATAAATTCTGGAGTCACCATATTTTACTATTAAACACACAGTCGTTAAAGCCATGAGACTGAATGAAATTATTGAAGGAGTGATTAGAAAGAGGAAAGTCTGTGACTAAGCCCTGAGCAGCTCTAATATGCCTGAACAAGGAACCAGCAAAGGAAAATGAAGAGGAGCAACCAAAGAGTTATACAAATAAAACCATATGAACAAGAACCAAGGTAGACTGCTGTCCAGGAAGACTAACGAAGAATGTGAATGTTTTTCCCACAAAAAAAGGGGGAACCAGTCTTTTAAACACCACAGGAACTAAACCATCACTCCTCAGATCATACCTTCTGATCTGCTCTCTTCAACCCATGCCACTGTCATCTCTAACCATCTTTTAACCTATTCTGAATTTTCAGGTTGAAATCCAGTTGAAAAGCCCTCTTTCACAACAGATTTCTCAGAAGAAGAAAACATTCCAAATTTCTTCTTTTGCCTTCTTCTTCCTCTTCTTTATGCCTCTGTCTAGTCTCCTTTTAACAGAAGATTTTTGCTGGCTCAGGATTAATCCTTTATAAAATTGACACATGGCTTTAGGCAATACCATCTGAGAATGTTCAGGAAAACAAGGATAATAAACTATGACCAAGTGTGGTTTATCCTAGAAATACAAGGAAAGTTTAATGTTCTAAAAGCAACCAATGTAATTTACCATATT
>NW_006922006.1:1059351-1060513 GCF_000298275.1 Orycteropus afer afer
AACAACAAGTGACCACTTGTGTCATCAAAGGAGAGTTAATGAGAATAATAATCCCACCATCCCAAAGCTGTTTGGCAAATGGGCATGTAGATTAAACAACCACCATAATTTCCAGTATAGAGTAAACACTCAAAAAATTTTTTTTTTTTTTTTTTTTGCCCTACCAAACTAGGTGCATTTGTCACCAGTATAAGCTGACTTCCATTTTTCTCTAAACTTAGAATGATCCAATCTCTTTTAAGAGGAAATACACAATCAGCTGTCTGTCTTTCCTTGTGCTTTCTCTTAAATTTTATACTTCCTAGAGCTCTGGTAGCATAGTGCCTAAGGCACTTGACTGCTAACCAGAAGGCTGGCGGGTTCAAACTCACCAGATACTCCTCAGAAGGAAGGTTGGGCAATCCTACTTCCGTAGTGATATTGCCTCGGAAACCCAAGGAGGGGTCGCTATGAGTCGGAACCGACTCGATGGCAAATAACAACAACAACATAAGTTATCATTATCAATCTAAAATTCATCTGCTTTTATGTGGGTTACCTAACTAGCCTGTAAAGAGTCCTGCATGCTAGTGTCTCAACACCCACCTTCCTCCACCCCCAGCTCCGACATGAAACATTGCAGAACTCGGCTTTTCTTATTTCATATCAAGTAGTAGAAAGAGTCCTAGATTTGTAAGACAATTGGGGTCTATCCCAACTCTGCAGCTAACTCACTGTGTAATAAGTCATGTTACTAACCTCAGCTTCTTTTTATGTGATGTAGCAATTGGTCAAATATGAATAAAGGAGGTTTCAGAACAGGGTGTATCATATACATGTGTTTATGTTAAACAGAACATACGGAAAGAGATGTCCGGAAGTACAACCAACAATGTAACTGTGGTTGTGGTAGATTGTTTTCTTGCCACTTCCTATCAAGAGATTAAATCTATACCCTTCCCCTTAAACCTGGGGATGGTGATGCTACATATTTCCAAGACTGTGTAAGAAAAACCAATAGTTTTCACCTGGCTTGCTCTGTTGGGGCATGCACCTTTGGAGCCCTGAACTACCATATAAGTTCCACTACACTAAAGACACCATGCTGGAAAGACCACACTGATGAGACCACATAGAGTTGGACACAGATGCCCAAGGAGCCCCACTGTACCAGCCCACAAAT
>NW_006922006.1:1062368-1073322 GCF_000298275.1 Orycteropus afer afer
CTGTATTGTCATCTAAATAGATGCAGAAAAACCATCTATTCCTGACAAAAACTCTCTGCAAACTAGAAATCTCTCTGTTAAAGGATATCTGTGAAAAACCTACATAATGAATTGTGAAAGACTGAATGCTTTCCCCTAAGAAAAATAGGATAAGAATTTATACTCTCATCATTTCTACTCAACATTATGCTGGAGGTTCTAGCCAGTATAATAAGGCAAGAAAAAGAAAGTCACTTAGATGGGAAAGGAAGATGTAAAACTGTTTTTATTCATAGACAACATGATGACCTATATTAAAAATTCACTGGAATCTGCGAAAAAAAAAAAAAAAGCTACTAGAATTAGTAAATAAGTTTACTAAAGTTTGAGGTTATAAGACCAACATTGAAATATCAATTTTATTTCCTTATACTAGCAAGGACCAATGGGAAATGAAAATTTTAAACATCAATACCATTACTATAGCATCAAAACTTATGAAATATTTAGGGGAAAAAAATCTGACTAATGTCTGTACACTGAAAAGTATAAAACATTAATGAAAAAAATAAATAACCTAAATAAATGGAGAGACATACCATGTTCATGGGTTGGGAGAATGAATATTGTGAAGATATTAATTTTCCCCAAATTGATCAATGCAATCCAATCAAAATCCCAATAGACATTGTTGTGGAAATTGACATATGGAAATGCAAAGGACTTAGAATAGCTAAAATAACTATTTAAAAGGACAAAGTTGAAGGACTAGCACTAACTGATTCCAAGATTTATTATTAGTATTCAAGACATTATAGTATTGTCAAACCCACCAGTCACTCCTCGGAGGGAAGACTGGGCAATCTACTTCCATAGTGATACCACCTTGGAAACCTAAGGAGGGGTCACTGTGAGTTGGATCTGACTTGATGGCAGTGAGCTAGCTGGTTTTTGGTTTTTGGTATAGATAACGGATCAATGGAATGAAATAGCGATGTCATTTTCTAGAATTGGTCTTTCCTGATGACACTTCCAAAGTAAGTGCTCAGTAAGTATGATGTCACAAGGGAAGATGGCTGAAAGATGTTAACTAATCTGAAGTGTTACAGCTAAGAAGCAATACACTGAAGACTTTGGGGCCAAATTCTGAGCTATTTGTGCAACACACATATCTCTATCACCACCTTCAGAAGCTGATATGTTAGGAGAATATTTGCATTGCCATTAACATTTGGAAAAAAGCCCCCAAAATGCAGTTTGTGGGTTGCTTCACCCCATTCTGAAGTCTTCCAGTGCTTTGTACAGAAACACAAACAAAAGTTGAAGTGTGAACCCAAGTTTTTTGGCCACTAATGCAATTTTTTTTCCTATATCTTTTCCTAAACATACTCACCCTACTCTTTTCTTTTAAATATATTTCTTAAATATAAAATGAAATTTCCTAGAGCTCAGAAGATGCATTTTATTTAATAAAGGCACTTTACTTTCTTATACACAAACACACACACACCCCTAACATGTTATCACATCACACAATATTAGCACATTAAAAAAAAGAAGAAGAAGAAGTTGCTATTGAAATAATTCCAAAATAAATGTTGTTGACTCTCTTCTACCTCCACATATTGGGCTTTTACCTTTTTTTTTTTTTTCACCAATTAAAAAGAAGAGAAATACACTTCTATAAATGCTGAGTTGAGTGACTGTATACAATGGCCAACTGACCACAGCTGGAGACAGTACATACCTTCATATGTACTATATTCTTCATTATCATCATCATCATAATTTTTATTGCTAGTACTACTACTACTATAATTTTTATTAAAAACCACAGAAAAAGAAGAAAGAAAAGAATAATCTATGGGACATGGAAAATCCCTTTGCATCAAAACAGTAGTTGCATTTATAGTTATCATCATAATTTACCAAACATTCTTGCTTCACTCAAAAAGTATTTGTTGTGCCAGGCAATGTATTAGGTTAAGCAGACACTAGTAAATAAGATGGTTCCCATCCATTCATGCATTGGGTCCTTAAAATATAGTCCTTATAAAGTAAGTAAAATCACTTGACAGATAAGGAAATTGAGGACTCAAGAAGTTAGAACTTAAAGGTAGAACTCAAAATAAACTTGGTTCTTCTAACTAATGGTCCAGAGTTCTTCTGAATATTCTTTGATAACTGTGTTATCAGCTAAGACACTGGGACCTGAGATTCATTCAATCATTCAACAAATATTTATTGGACACTTTTATGTGCTAGGTGCCCTGCCTATGCACTAGACATATAGGAATGAAGCTCACAGTGAAATTCTTGCTCTGCTATAGTTTACTTCCTAGTTACAAGAATTAAACAGTATTATGTAAGTATATAGTATATAGATGGTGACATGTATTATACAGAACAATATATTAAGACAGAGAGGAGGTAGGTGCAGTTTTACATGAGGCTATACAGGAAAGCCTCACCAAGAATGTGGTATTTGAGGAAAGACACAAAGGATGGAGAAGCTAAGGAATGAAACATGTCACAAGAACGCTCTAGGATCTCCCAGAAGCTTTTAACCTGCTGAGAGCTTTCTTAACAGCCTCCTTTACCTCCTTGTTCCTAAGACTATAGATGAGAGGGTTAAGCATGGGGGTCACCATTGTATAAAACACTGATACCACTCGGTCTTCAGCTGAGGACTGGCCTGAGTTATCTCGCAGGTACATAAAGATGAGGGTGCCAAAGAAGAGAGCAACAGCAGTAAGGTGGGAGGCACAGGTGGAGAAGGTCTTGGCCCGGCCCCCAGCAGAACGGATCTGCATAATGGCCATGATGATAAACAAGTATGACACCAAGATCACCAATATACAAGCAGGCATGACAAAAATGGCAAACACAATAATCACCACTTCCTGAGTGTAGCTTTCCCCACATGTGAGTTTTAAAAGAGGTGGTAGATCACAGAAAATGAAGTTGATCTCATTGTTTCCACAAAAGGAGAGCGTGAAGGCTGTGACTGTTCGAACAAAGGCACTGGAGAAACCAGCCACATAAGCACCAGCCACTAAACTTAAGCGGTCCTTCTCAGTCATGATGGTGACATAAAGCAAGGGTTGGCACACAGCCACATAGCGGTCATAGGCCATGAGGGCCAAGAGGTAGCAGTCAATGGAGGCAAAGAAGGTGAAGAGGAAGAACTGAGCTGCACAGCGAGCTTGAGAGATGGTAGCACCGTGTTCCAGTAGCACAGCCAGCATCTGAGGGACAATGACAGAGGAGTAGCAGATGTCCACGAAGGAGAGGTGGCTGAGGAAGAAATACATTGGGGTCTGCAGCCAGTGATCTTTACGGATCAGGACGATCATTCCTGCGTTACCCATCAGAGTGACAAGATAGAAACTCAAAAATACCAGGAAGAGAGGAAGCCCCCACTCTGGGTGCTCAGTGAATGCAATGAGGAAGAACTCAGTCACCATGGTGTGATTTCTCCCAGCCATCCATTCAATGGTTGACCTGTGAGGGCAAAGACAGGAGCCACATCAGGGGACCCCTGAGGAGAAGTTCAAGTCATTTCAAGGTGGTGGTTATTGTTAGTTGCCATCAAGTCAATTCTGACTCATGGGAACCCCATGTGTGAACAATAGAACTGCTCCAAAGGGTTTTCAAGGCTGTGAATTTTCAAAAACAGACTGCCAGGCCGTCTTCCAAGGCACCTCTGGGTGGGTTCAAACCACCAACCTTTTGGCTAGTAGTTGAGCACTTAACTGTTTGCAACACCCACAAACACCTTCATTTCAAGGTGATAAAGTTTCATATTGAATATATATTGTCCAAGCGCTTGACTTCAACAAACTGCAGGTGAAGGTGGAAATAGACAGTTAGATGTTGTAGACTCCAATTCATAGCAACCCTATGTACAACAGAAAGATACACTGCTGGGTGCTGCACCAGCCACACAATCGTTGTTTGAGCCCATTGTTCAAGCAACTGTGTCAATCCATCACTCTTTCTTGCTGACCCTCTACTTTACCAAGCTTGATGTCCTTTTCCAGGGACTGGTCCCTCCAGACAACATGTCCAAAGTAAGTGAAAAGAAGTCTCACCAACCTCCCTTCCAAAGAGCATTCTCACTATACTTCTCCAAGACAGATTCGTTCATTCTTCAGGCAGTCCACAGCTTTTCAATATTCTTCATCAACATCGCAATTCAAATTAAGCAATTCTTCTGTGGTCTTCCTTATTCATTGTCCAGCTTTCACATACCTATGAGGCAACTGAAAATACCAAGGTTGTGGTCAGGTGCACCTTAGTCCTCAGAGTGATGTCTTTGTTTTTAAGGACGTCTTTTGCAGTAGATTTGCCCAATGCAATATGTCATTTGACTTCTTGACTGCTGCTTCCATGGACATTGACTGTGGATCCAAGTAAAATAAAATTCTCAACAATTTCAATATTTTCTTCATTGCTCACTGGTGCAGTTGTGAAGATTTTAGATTTCTTCGTGTTGAGATGTAACCCATACTGCAGACTGTAGTCTTTAATCTTCATCAGCAAGTGCTTCAAGTCACCTTCACTTTCAGCAAGCAAGGCTGTGTCACTGTTTATTGGAGATTGTTAATGAGTCTTCTTCCGATCCTGATTCCTTCTTCTTCTTCATATAGTCCAGTTTCTCAGATTACTTGCTCAGTATAAGATTGAATAAATATGGTGAGAGGATATAACCCTGACAAACACATTTCCTGACTTTAAACCATGCAGTATTATTACCTCTTGTTCTGTTCTAGTGACTGCCTCTTGGTCTATGTACAGGGTCCACATGAGCACAGTGAAGTGTTCTGGAATTCTCATTCTTTGCAATGTTACCTGCACTTTGTTGTTATCCAGTCAAATGCCTTTGCATAGTCAATGAAACACAGGTAAACATATTTAGAGTAATAGATGCCTCACTTTAATACAAGATAAGAAGTGATGGGTCCTTTGTTATAGTGAAAAAGGAGAGCAAGTAATTATCTGACTTACAAGTCAGCTCATATTTGCAATTCTGTGCCAAAGTAGCTCTTTGATCTTACACAAGGCACTTAAACTCTCTGAACTTCAATTTCTTCTTCTGGCAAAAGAGGATCATAATGTCTGCCCTGCTCATGAGATAAAGTTAATGCACAGATTAAAACTGATGCAAAAGTGCATTGGAAAGATAAAAGCACTCCATATATGGTGGCTATTTAAAATTTTAATGACTATTTTAAATAAGGAAAATTTATATTCTACAAGCAAAAGAGCGTAAACCAAAAAAAAAAAAAGTCCATTAGTAGTCAGCAACGGACTCTGTTTGTAAGAGTATTTCTATCCTCAATCTAACAACATGCATGCTTAACAAACAGCTGTTAGCCTAATTAGAACTGTCTGGGCGATTAAGGGAGATCTTTTTTATAAGTATTAGCATTAACCTTGGAATCAAAAGAGCAAATATAAGCTCCTTTTAGCACCTAACAAATCTCCATAAGCATTGTTTTGTTGTTCTAACAGTCCCTAATAAAAAGCAGTAATTTGACAAGAAACTGAATCCAAATTTGAAAGCAGGAAGAAGAAGTACCTCTGCCATCTGGTGTTGCCTGAGCGCTCGTGGAAGAATCTGAGTTAATGGAGCTGAAGGTTCTTTGCAGAGTCCCGAGGTCCATGGGTAGGGCAAACTGTTTGCATTCAACTACTAACCTAAAGGTTGGCAGTTCAAAACCACCCAGCAGCCCCACGGTAATCTGCTCCCATAAAGATTATAACCAAGAAAACCCTACGGAGCAGTTCTATTCCATAATACATGGAGTCTCCATGAGTCAAAATCAGCTCAACAGCAAGGGGTTCGAGTTTTTTCACTTTTATTTTTGACTGGTGGAGTCCTAGAACAGAGCAGTAAAGATGGAGTTTGATCATGTTTGAATTTCTCACACACCAGAAGCCAAGCCAACACTGAAATGCTCCCTTAGGGATAATGACAAAGAAAAGAAATTAGATCAGGAAGCCATGAGCTGGGCATGAACCATCCTCACCTGAATTCCACTTTGCTAGCGCCTTTCTCCCTTTGTCCAATGTTTCCTCTGCCTGTGACCTGCTCTCTCTTCCACTGACAAGAACTGCATACCCAGGATGGCAGGCAAAAAGCCCTGTGAGATTTCCCACGTAGATGTGTGACCGTGAGCAAGTCACTTTTCCTCTCTGAGCTTCAATGACCTCCTCTTTGTTTCCATGAATAAATAACAAGGCAGCAAATTGGTTGAGACGAGGGTCCTTCCAGTTGCTCTGTCTTATTCTCACTTTATGGAGTCTTTCTCTTTCCTGTACTGGAGAAAGATGCAGCAGTTTGTTTTACTAAAAACTGAAGCCTTGGGAACTCTATGGGGTACTTCTACTCTGTCCTATAGGGTCGCTATGAGTCAGAATCAACTTGGCAGCAGGAGTTTGTGTGTGTGTGTTGGGTTGGTTTGTGTTTGTTTTCTCCTTCCTTACACCCTTGGCAAAACACTATTTCCCTGATACTTGAGTCTCTGGTATTTTTCAGACTCAGCGCAGCATAGCACAGGTAGGGGCCCACCAGCCTCTCTCCCTGAGCTTCCTCTGATCCAGTGCTAGACTTTGCTGAGAGTTTCTTATACTCGTTGCCCAACCTGCATCCTCTAATTGGCTCCTGAGGCGAGTCTCCAGGGAAAGGCGAATTATCTTCAGGTGACTCCCTAACAAGGTCTCTAATATCTTTGAAGGTTTATCTTTAATTTCAAAATCCCAAAGCCCTTCGCACATCCTGCCATTACTTATCAGTGTCTGATGGGGCTGGTTCCTAGTCCTATCCTGTTCCTGACTTATACCAAAAAGAATATGCTTCTTTGAAGGCTTCCTGTATCTCAGTTGGGAACTTTGTCAAGGGTTCTGCACAATGTCACTCTTACCAGCTGTGACCTGATCCCCAAAGCAGGCTATTTTGTAAGAGCAAGATTTTGCTCCCCATCATCAAGTCATGACGTAACTGGTGTACCTAAAAGTTCACTCTTGGACAGAAGTAGAGAATAATGAAAGTGGGGGAGTCATGAGAGGGAATGTAGGGCAGATAAGTCTGAATGAGTCGTGAGCAGACTTCCACCAGGTAGACTGAGCAAGTTCTTAATGGTGGCCAACAACCCCGCTAACCTTGGTATTGGTTCTCAAACTTCAGTGTGCATAAGAATTACCCAGAGAGCCTTGAAGATCATGCTCCTTTAAAGATTTGTCTGGGCTCAAATTGACAACAGCAACTAGAAAGATTAAATAGGAAGCTTGGAGGTCACTGAGTTTACATAATGGGGGAGGAGCAATTCAAAAAATGAGGTTGAAGATGGTTGTACAACCTGAAGACTGTAATCAATGTCACTGAACTGTACATGTACAAACTGTTGAAATGGAGTATGTTTTCCTATGTATATTTTCAACAACAATAAAAAAAATATGAGAAACAATAAAAGAAAAAATTATCTTATTTAAAAAAAGACAAAAAGAATTACCCAGGGGATTTGTTCAAAGTGTGCCTCCTGGCACCTCACCCCCAGAGGTTCTGGTTAGTCATGTGCCAGGAGGTGCAGGAAGCACATTGCCAGCAGGGGTGCCAGGTGATTCTGATACAGCTGTTCCCCTTGGGAAGCATTCTCGGGAACTGTGGTCCTGGTCGGCTCTCTGTGCACTGTGTTGTAAACTAAAGTAAAATGATAAAAGTGTGATTTCTCCAAAGTCCCATCAGAGTCTTCCCTCCTGACAAGAGACCTGTGAGCTAGTGGGGCTGGTTTTGATGCTCCTCTGTTTTATAAATGAAAAAGACCTACACACAGATATGGAGGAGCTCTGGTGGCACAGTGCCTAAGGTATTTGATTGCTAACCAGAAGATTAGTAGTTCAAACCCACCAGCCGCTCTGTGGAAGGAGGATGAGGCAATCTACTTCCATAAAGATTTACCACCTTGAAACCTGAATGAGGGTCACTATGAGTCAGAATGGGGAGCTCTGGTAGCATAGTGGTTAAGGCACTTGACTGCTAACCAAAAGGCTGGCGGTTCAAACCCACCAGCCACTCCTTGAAAGGAAGATGGGGCAATCTACTTCCGTAGTGATACTGCCTTGGAAACCCAAGGGGGGTCGCTATGAGTCAGGTCTGACTCGATGGCACTTAACAACAACAACAACATGAGTCAGAATTGACTCAGTGGCAGTGAGTTTGGTTTGAGCTTTGGAAACCCTAAGGGGTCAGTTCTACTCTGTCCTATAGGGGTCATTAATAGTCTGAATCGACTCAACAGTTATGAGTTTGGCTTGGGTTTAGATACACAGAAGGCCACACAGCTACTTGGTGGCAAAATAATCATGTGAACTCAGGTAAGCGCCCCCTGGACTAAGTCTACTCAGAAGATGGCACAGGGGGTAAGAGGACTCCAGAGCAGTAGTTCTCCAACTTTCCTGCACATTAGAATCACCCGGGAGCTTTTAAATCCCCAGCACCCAGATTACATCCCCTATCAATTAAATCAGGATGTCTGAATGTAGGAGCCAGCCCTGAGTGGTTTCTTGTTTGTTTTGTTTTAATTCCCAGAGATTACAATGCACAAAGTTGGAGAACCACTACCAGAGAGCTCCTCCCATGCAAAGCCTTACATTTCCCCAGGTGGCTTAGGTAGATGTTCCAGGAAGGAAAATAGGTTTACTGTTCCCATACCCTTGGAAATCACTGCATACACTGTCTCCCACATTGAAAATTATATTGCATATCAGCATATTAAAGGATCTATAAAGTCCTATCATTAAGAAACCTCATCAGCTTTCTCTAACCCACCATTTCCCAAAAGCGTTTGACTACAGAACCTCTTTGTCACATAAGGCAGATTAGCATCCTGCAGAACAAGAGCTCCTAAGAAGGGCCCTCCATGGGCAGTGCAGCTCTAAGAGGCTCCGCAACTGACTCAGTGCCAAAGAGCAAAGCAGAGTCGTTCCAGGAAACAGCATCTCCTGGTGATTCATTTCAGATCTGGCTCCTTTGAGTCTCTGCCAGACTGGCTTCCCCATAAACAGCCGCTCCTACTGGGAAAGGGCGGGGAGGAGCAAGGTGGGAGCAGCATTCTGCCAGATGGTCCCCCAGAACCCCTTTCAGAAGGACTTGCAATTGAAGAGTGGGTCCAGTGGCTGAATCTCTGCAGCTTTGATCAATAAACAGTAGTAACCTTGCCCCACCCCACATCCAGGTTAAATAGGCTACTGAGACCATCAGGAAGAACCCTGCTTTCAGGAAGCCAGATCAGACAAGGTCCAGGTACAGTGTTATACTCAGCACCCCCTTATTGAGCTAGACGCCCGAGGTTCACTTTCCAGAAGACTTTTACTTTCCTGTTAGGTATAATGACCACAATTCAAAACTTTGCAGTCGACGATGGTTCCTGGACATGGTTTCCTTTAACCCTGGATATCGAAAAGTAGATTTTTGACTGATTTATCAACTATATTTTTTTCTACTGAAACAGAACTTTTAGAAGTTAAACTAACTCAACAAAAACAATCACAAACTTCTTTATTTAAATGAATTCAACAGAAGGTACTACAAGAGGTAAGGAAATACTCACACCTATTTACAACCAGGTAACTATTCCTAACTATTCTCAACTATTCCTAAAAATTACTGAATTTAATATTGTGTCTTTTTCCACACTTAAAGGTAAGCAATCTTCTTTCTTTCCCTGAATTCTCTTTGCAGCACAGTAAAAAGTGCATGGAGTCCCAAATACGTCACTGGGACTTCAAGGACACTCACTCCTGCAGCCCTTTCTTCTCGGACAGAAATCTTTAATGGCCTGTTTAGAATTTCATCAGGAGGAGATGTTAAATTGTCTCCTTAAACCTGACAACCTATTCTCACAGTCCTTTCAGTTCATCATGTAATCCCTGCCTTCTGGCAAATTCTAAGACAGTAAATAGCACTTCAATGTATTACTCTGTAATTCACAAAAAATAAAACACAATCCTTTTTATTCAGGAGGAACATTCCCATAACTGACTCCAGCTTTCTAACTACACTTTAACTTTTCCCACCACCTGTAACTCAACTACTTACTAAATAACCTCCTAAGGGAGCTAAGAATTCTCGGTCTGGGATTAATACCTAGGTTAAATACTTTTTTCAAAAAGCAAACAGTTCTTATGAAAATTACATTCTAATATCCTTTGTTCTAAAATAAACATACTTTCTGAAGATTTTTGAAATGCTTGATTTTACTGTAAACCAAAAAAAACAAAAAACCCATTGTCATTGAGTCAACTCACAGGTAACCCTGTAGAATAGAGTTGAACTGCACTCTAGGATTTTCAAGGCTATAAATCTTTTATGGAAGCAGACTGCCATATCTTTCTCCTACAGAGAGGCTGGTAGGTTCAAATGGCTGACCTTTCAATTAGCAGCTAAAGACTTAACCACATCACCAGCAGGGTTCCTTGGCTATGTGATATTAAATTGGCTCCCTTTACCCTGGATCTTCCAACCTTCACTTACTGCTTCTTCCAATTTAAAATTCTGTTACTGGAGTTTAACAGAATTTTTGGCTGACTGAGTCAGGACTCATCCTCTGTTTTTCAGATATTGTCACCTCCTATAAAAATAAGGATTGGGTTGGTTAATTTTATGAGTCAACTTGGCTTGGCTACAGTGACAAACACTAGTCTAGATGTTCCTGTGAAGGTATTTTGTTGATGCGACTGTGATTTACATTTACCATAAGTATAGGATTGCTGAATCAGAATCAGCCTGAGGACAACAGGTTTGGTTTTTATAGGAGCCCTGGTGAGGCACTAGAGTTAAATGCTCAGCTGCTAACCAGAAGGTCAGTGGTTCAAACCCACCAGCTGTCCCTTGGGAGAAAAATATGGCAGTCTGCTTCTGTAAAGATTTACAGCATTGGAAATCTCATGGTAGTGTGACTATGAGTAGAAA
>NW_006922006.1:1074397-1078195 GCF_000298275.1 Orycteropus afer afer
TTCTATCTATCTAACAGTGTTCCCTACCCTACCCTCCCACCCCTGGTAACCAACAAAGAAAATTTCCTTCCATAGATAAACCTTTCCTTGACTTTTACAATAATGGACTAATACAATATTTGTTCTTTTGTGATTGACTTATTTCACACATTTATTTACTTTTAAGGTAGTTGTCCTGAATGATGTGGGTGGGCCTGATCCAATAGATTGAAGGCCTTAACAGTAAAAACCGAGGTTTCCAAGAGGAGAAGCGTTCTTCCTCAAGACTATAAAATAAATATCCTGCAGGATTTTCCAAACTTTCTAGTTTATGGATTTTAGACTTGCCAGCCCCCATAATCATGTGAGCCAATGTCTTAAAATAAATCTCTCCATGTCTCTGTTTATCTCTATATCGCTCAATAGATAGATAGATAGAGGGATTATCTGTGTTCCATTTCTTCTCTTGAGAACCCTGAGTAATACAAGGACCAAAGAGAACACTGAAAATGATGGAGGAGATGGGGCTAGTTTGCTACCAGTGCCTTGGGTTTAATTGAAGAATCAACAGTTAAAATAATTTTAAAAAAAGAAGAGTAACAGCTAAGGCTGCTTATGTACATTTCTTGGTTTATATAAACCTCCTTGGTTTGGAAGTTTAGGGCCATGGTTTCATGGGACATCCCAGTTAAGTGGCTAAATAATGTGTTTAGTGCTTCTGTTCTACCTCCTAGTTTATTGCATAGTTTCTGGAGTCTTAAAAACTTTCAAAAGGCTGATAGGAGAGACTTCCGGTAAGATGGAAGAACAGGCAGACAAACTACACAGACCCTCTTCAACAAAGAAAAGGGAAATCAATTTAGAGAGATACAGAAGATCATCCTGGGGCTCTCAGCTTTCAAAGGAAGTATACAGAAGTGGATTGGGCACCAACTAGTGGAAAAACAGTGAGTACAGAGATGGTTGGAGCAGTGGACTGTCAGCTACTCTGACAGAACCAACAGCCTGAATATTTCTAAGTGGTGTTGGGACCTGAGAATTGACCTAAAGATTAGCCCTGGTTGCTAAGGGCTGCAGGGACAACTATGCTGGTAGCTTATGACTAGGAATGGAAACAGTAAGGAGAGAGACAACATGAACTGTGAACTTTTGACTGTCCATAGGATGCAGCCATTTTGATTGTTTATAAGTAGTGGCCATTTCAAATATTTAAAATGACCAAAGGCACAGCCAATTTGAATGTTTACAAGCAGCGGCCATTTCAAATATTTAAAGCGGCAAAGGGTGCAGCCATTTTGAATCTCTACAACCGATGGCCATTTTGTATTTTAAAGTGACAGCATTCTCATTCAGATTCCAGGGATCTAAGAATAGGCTCCATTTGCCAAGGATGGCAGGGACATATGGGAGAGGCTGACAATGGGAAAGGAGACAGGTGGTGAGTGTATAAGTGCTGCCAAGTAGCAAATAGAAGAGCACAGCACAGTACCCTACTAACATAGATAACATACAAACAAAACAAAGGAAACAAAAATTGTGGGCAACAACTCCAACATACAATCACCAATTAAATATAAACACAAAAACGTTACAATACCTTGGAGACAACAGAGCATCACAATCCATACAAAGAAGCAAGATAAAGCAGGAGAAACAAAGAACCAAGATACAGACTCAAAATACATCCCTGAGTAAGATGCAGCATTTGACCTCCCTGATGAGAGTTCAAAAGAATTGTATTTAGATACCTTCAACAAATTAAGAGACAGATAAGGAAAACACTGATGAAATTGAGGAAAACACAGAGAAAACCCTAGAATAATTTCAAAAGACAATACAAGAACAAAATGAAAACTTAGAAATGATAAAAAAAAAATCTACAGACAGAAATCCAGAAGATTAATGCTAAATTTTCAGAAATAGATAACACATTGAATGTGCAAAGGAGTAGAATTGAATCAATGGAAGACAGAATTAGTGAGATTGAAGGCAAATACCTCAATACTTCTGTGGAAAGGGATCAATCAGAAAAAAAGATCAAAACAAAATGAAGGAAGCCTAAGGTTCATGTGGGATACCATCAAAAGGAATGACCTATGTGGGAGCTCTGGTGGCATAGTGCCTAAAGCATTTGACTGCTAACCAGAAGGCTGATGGTTGAAACACACCAGCCACCCCTCGGAAGGAAGGTCGGGCAATCTACCTCTGTAGTGATACCACCCTGGAAACCCAAGGAGGGGTCACTATGAGTTGGATCTGACTCGATGGCAGTGCATTGCATTTGTTTTTGTAATCAGAATTCCAGAACAGGAAGACACACACACACACACACACACACACACAAAAATTGTTGAAGATTTCTTGGAAGAGAATTTCCCTGGAATGATGAAAAATGAGAATATATCCATTCAAGAAGTTCAATGACCCCAAACAGGACAGACTTCAAAAGAAAATCACAAAGACATATCATCATCAAACTCACCAAAACCAAAACCAAAGACAAAGAAATGCTGATCCTGACAGGAGCACAGAAAAAACAAAAATTTACCTACAAGGGGCAACCAATAAAACTAAGCTCTGATTTCTCAGCAGAAACCACGCAGGTGAGAAGACAATGGGATGGTATATATAAAACTCTGAAAGAGAATAATTTCCAACCAAGAATTATATACGCAGCAAAATTGTCCCTCAAATATGATGGTGAAATTAGGAAATTTCCAGATAAGCAGAAATTAAGGGAATTTGTTAAAACCAGACCAACCTTACAAGAGATGCTAAAGAGAGTCCTTTGGACATAGAACCAACAAACTGGCCATTAACAACAACTGACCATTAACACACATGATGGCATAACCCAAAAACCAAGACAGTTATAGAAGTATCCAAAGTAAATAAGCCTACAAGATTGTAAACAGGGAACATTTTACAGAGCAAATTCATTTTCCATACAGCAGTTCATACATATTTTGTTTCATGACATTGACTGCAATTCCCCACAATGTAATAGCTCTCTTCCCACTTCTTCCTCGTAGTTACCTCTTCCCTATGTTCTTCCCTCCCATGCAGTTCCACTCCTGAGCTATCTCCCTGTGCAACCAATGTCTTTCTGTTCTCCCACGACTGATCTAAGGATTGATACCCAAGGAGTGTATCTATCTGATGTAAATTTTTACCCAATAATCCTGTCTTTTGTTTGGCTGGAAGTTGTAGGAGTGAGTTCAGTTCCAGCCATGAAGGATAACTAGGGGTCATAGTCTCAGGGCTCTCATCAGGCTCTATCAGACCAGAAAATCTGGTCTTTTTTTTTTTTTTTTTATGATTTTGAGTTTTGTTCCACATTGTTCTCCCACTCTCCAGAATCTCTTGTACCAATCCTTCTCTGAGTGGTTGACTGTGGTAGCCAGGCACGATCTAGTTCTTCTGGTCTCATGGTCATATAGGCTGAGGATCACATGGTCTGTAAGTCCCTTGGAATAATTGTTTCCAGAGCATTACACTCTTTTAAGAACTATCTATATGGGATCAAATTAACAATGGCAACTCAAAAAATAAGATGGGAACTTTAGAGGGCAGTGAATTTATGTTAATGTGGAAGAACAATTCAGAAAAGGAAAATGAGAATGGCTGCACAACTAGAAGAACAGAATCAATGTCACTGAACTGTATATATCAGAACTGTTGACTTGGAGTATGTTTTTCTTTGTATATTCAATAGCAAAATAATAATTTTAAAAAATTGAGAACCAACAGACTTGGCAGATAATGTTTCTACAAGTGTATTTGTATGTTCTGTAAGAATTCCCAGGTATATTGTAGAGC
>NW_006922006.1:1078750-1080451 GCF_000298275.1 Orycteropus afer afer
AAGCATATGAGCTGAACATTTACATTAGGTAGATACACTCCTTGGAGAGATCAATCATGGGAGAATAGAAGGGCTGTGTATGCACAGGGAGACAGCTCAGGAGGCAGGAGTGCATGGCAGGGAAGGACTCAGGGAAGAGGTAACTATGGAAAGGAAGTAGGAAGAGAGCTGTTGCATTGTGGGAAATTGCAGTCAAAGTCATGAGACAAAGCGTATGTGAACTGCTATATGGAAAATGAATTTGTTTTGTAAAATTTCACCCAAATCACAATTAAAATAATAAAAAAAAAAATAACAGACTTTGTGAGACTTTGGCAGGCAAGGGTATCTTCCTACCCAACCTTGCATGGAAAGCAGCAGTGTTCTGACTTCTGAAGACAAAACTTTAAGAAAATAGAGTTATCTTTGATACAGACATTGGAGATACCATTATAGGCAGAGGGAATGGTATTACTTCACCAAATGGATTCTCAGACAAGCAATGTGACAAGTCAGAGCTGAAGCAAATGGAGAAGAATTAAGAATAGGGTATACATCCAGTGGTTATAGCCATTGGCAGATGTGTTCTTGTGTGTGTTTTTTAGAGATTCATATGCGGCATCCCTGGGTACTACTAGACAGGTTTGAAGAATATTTGGAGTGAGATCAGTTTTATTAAAAAGCCCAGTGAATGCTCAAACTACCATAATTTGATCATTAAAAATAATTGTAAAATGTTAAGAAAAGGTTTACACAGATAAAGGATCATTCTTTGAAGATTACTGGAGTGGGAGGAAAAGTGAGGGAAAATCACCATCTGGAGGATAGATACGTATTAACTTTCATGAAGAGAAAAGCAATATACAATACAGGAGAGGTCAGCACAGAATGACCAAGGCAGTGGAAGACAGAGAAAAGCACAAGAGTGAAAGGTAACAACGGTGAGTACTATTACAAACACAATTCTGCAATAACAGTAAAAATAATAGTCTACAAGTGGATACATATATTGACACACAATCTGAAGAGGTCTAGGAAGGTGAATGGGACTACATTCATGAATAGAGGTTTTACAGAGAATATCTCTACCCATGTATTTATCTGTACTGCAAATAGAGCCATGAATGTAATAGAACATACAGGGAGCAAAGTTATGAAAACTTCTTAATCATAATCAAACATCTTGAGGGAACGAGTCATTGGGCTTGGAGGCTCAGGACCACAGTCTCAGGGGATACTAACATTAATCAGCATAACATAGTCCACAAAGATGATGTTCTACATCCTACCTTGGTTATTAGCAACTGAGGTCTTAAAAGCTTGTGAGCAGCCATCTAAGGTGCAACTATTCGTCTCTCTCCATCCACAGCAAAAAGAGTGAAGAAAATCAAAGATGCAAGTAAACAAGTAGTCCAAAGGACTAATGGACCACATGAAACCCAACTTCTAAAACCCTGAGGCCAGAACTAGATGGTGCCTAGCTACCACTACTGACCACTCTGAAAGGGAGCACAATAAGAGGTCCCAGATAGAATGAGGAAAAATGTGGAACAAAACTCAAAATCTTTAAAAAGACAACACACATTCATCTGATGAAGATTGGTGGAACCCCTGAGAGTATGGCCTTTTGACACCCTTCAAGATAGTAACTGAACTGAACCCCTGTGGCTCAACTTTTAGCCAAACAATAGACAGGCCTACAAGGTGAACAAGGAACTCTGG
>NW_006922006.1:1081896-1123645 GCF_000298275.1 Orycteropus afer afer
AGGTGAGAAGCACACGTAGAGAAGGTCTTGGCCCTACCGCCTGCTGAGGGGATCTTCATAATGGCCACGATGATGAACAGGTAGGATACCAAGATCACCACCATGCAGGCAGGGATGACAAAAATGGCAAACACAATAATTACCACCTCTTGGGTGTAGCTATCCCCACAGGTCAGCTTTAAGAGAGGTGGAAGGTCACAGAAAATGAAGTTGATCTCATTGTCCCCACAGAAGGAGAGAGTGAAAGCTGAGACTGTCCTCACCACGGCACTGAAGAGGCCAGCAACGTAAGCCCCAGCCACAAAACCCAAACAGGCCCTATGAGTCATGATGGTGACATAAAGCAAGGGTTGGCACACAGCCACATAGCGGTCATAGGCCATGATGGCCAAGAGGTAGCAGTCAATGGAACCAAAGAAGGTGAAGAGGAAGAACTGAGCAGCGCAGCGTGTGTAGGATAAAATTGCCCCATGCTCCAGCAACACAGCCAACATTTGAGGAACAGTGACAGATGAGTAGCAGATGTCCATGAAGGAGAGGTGACTGAGAAGGAAATACATTGGGATGTGAAGCCGGCAATACATGCGGATCAGGATGATCATCCCTAAGTTCCCCAACAACGTGATGAGATAGATAAATAGAAATAGGAGGAAGAGAGAGAGTCCCCATTCAGGACGCTCTGTGAATGCCATAAGGAGGAATTCAGTCACTGAGGTGAGGTTCTTCTCTGCCATTAAGCTGGTGGGACATAAGAGGGCTCGAATGAGAAGTTAGGAAGCTATAAATAAAAATGAACTATTTCTAGTTCACATTTACTGAATATTTACTATGGACAAAATACCTAAGATATTGTGTGGGTCTTCTCAGATGACTGACCATAGCTCCTACCTTCAAAGAAGTTCATAGAAGGCAGGACACGGAAAATTGTGATAGAGAATCATCATAGTATATGATAAGAAAACAAATACAGATAAACATTTTCAGAATACAAGCACATATTCTCCCATCTTCATTGCTAACCACCCCCTAGAAGTCAGATAACAATTCTGAACCAAAATTTCCTTATTGTTTCAATAAGGGTTGATTCATGGGCTTGAGCTACTTCTAACTAATGGTGACCCCACAAGCTACAGAGTAGAATTTGTCTATAGGGTTTCTTTGGTTATAATCTTTATGGAAGCTATTCACCAGAACTTTCTTCTGTGGAGCCACTGGGTAGGTTTGAACCATCAACATTTAGGTTAGCAGCCAATCACAAAACACTTGTGCCATGCAGGGACCTTTCCAAGACCACAGCTCCTCCCTTACTTCAAACCCTCTTCATCCCTTGCCTGATTAGAACAACAACCATGTTGCTAATTACTGTCTCTGCCTTCAGACTTGCTTTCTGCCAATTCTTGCTCCTCACTGTGACCACAGTGATATTCCTAATATTTTAATTTGATCGTATCTCATATCCTTGTTAAAAATCGTACCGTGGCATCCCATCTACATTAGGTTATCATTTCGATTCCTTAGTGCAGCAGGGAGTTGCCCCCAGTGACATAGGCTTTGCCTCCTTTGTCATGCCCCTTTCTCACATCTCAATTCTTACACCCACAGCTACACCCCACCCTCCCACACTTCTCTCCAAACCCAAAAACCAAACAAGTGGTGGTGGGGTTGATTCTGACTCGTGATGACCCCATGTGAGTCAAAGGAGATTGTGTTCAATAAGGTTTCAGTGGCTGATTTTTCCAAGGTCAATCACCAGGCCTTTCTTCCAAGGCACTTCTGGGTTGACTTGAATGACCAATCTTTCCATTAACAGCCTAATGCATTAAACATTTCACCATCCAGGAATTCTACTTCTCTCCTGCCACATTGAATTACCTGCAGCTTCTCTAATTCCCCCAAGTTTTCTCACATCTCTATGATTCCTACAAGCTATCCCTTCTATCTAGAACACATTATTTTTTCCATCTCTGGGGTCCTGCCTAACTCCTATGCCACCTTCAAACCTCGATTCAGAGAGCACTTCCTATGAGAAAACTCTCCTGACTCTGCCTCCCTGTCAGGGTATACATGCCTGTGAAGCATCTCACTAGATCATGGACTGTGAGTTTAGCATAGACGAAGGGGAATGTTTTTGTGGAATACATACTGTTATCAAATGAGATACAAAGCACCTTGAAAAGAGGAAGGAACTGTACCAATGCTCAGGTGTTTAATTTAAGTTTATGAGAAGGTTTAAAACAGAACACTTTAAGAGATGTCTAAGAACTCTGTAAAATCAATGAACATCCATGAAGATCATAAACTATTCTTGGGTTTATCTCTATTCTCAACCTAACAATGTACTTACTTAACAGAAAGCTGCTGTCTTAATTAGATGACCTTAGTTTATCAAGAATAGATTTTATAAGCAGCAGCACTGTATTTAATAATAATAATAATAATAATAATAATAATAATAATAATAATAAAAACTAGTTGCTGCTAGTTGCCATTGAGCCAATTCTGACTCATAATGACCCCACGTGTGTCAGAGAAGATTGAACTTTGTAGGGTTTTTAAGGCTGTGGCCTTTTGGAAGCAGACCATCAGGCCTGTCTTCCAAGGTGCCTCTGAGGAGACTCGAACTGCCAACCTTGGCTAGTAGTCAAGCGTTTAACCGTTTACACCACCCAGGGACTCCTAGGAACCACATAAACAGCACATGTGAAGTCCCAGACACTATTCTGAGTGATTTATATATTAACTTATTTATTCCCCATAATCACCTTATGAAGTAGGAACTTTTATTATCCTAATTTTCCAGAGAAGGAAACTGAATCAGAAAGAGTTTAAGTAACATATCCAAGTCTATACAGCTAGGGAGCTCTAGTAGCATAGTGGCTAAGGCACTTAACTGCTAACCAGAAGGCTGGCGGTTCAAACCCACCAGCCACTCCTCGGAAGGAAGATGGGGCAATCTGCTTCCGTAGTGATGTTGTTGTTGTTGTTATGTGCCGTCGAGTCGGCCCCGACTCATAGCGACCCCTCCTTGGGTTTCCAAGGCAGTATCACTACGGAAGTAGGATTGCCCAACCTTCCTTCCGAGGAGTGGCTGGTGGGTTTGAACCGCCAGCCACCTGGTTAGCAGGCAAGTACCTTAGCCACTATGCTACCAGAGTAGTGATACTGCCTCAGAAACCCAAGGAGGGGTCGCTATAAGTCGGGTCCGACTCGATGGCACACAACAACAACATACAGCTAGGAAATGGTGAAAGTGGCATTAGGAACAAAATGCAGAGAGAGCACTACTTATCTTATAACAAGATTTTATGTGAGTTGTGTGGCTGTTACAACAGCCTCTAACCAGGAAGGGCCCTCCATTAAGTGAACAAACATAAATACCAGCTCTGCGGTCTATTGATATCTGAAGGCTGATGGAGTCTTTCAAGCTAATGGATACAAAGTCACTTGGCAGAGTTGCAGGGTAGAAAAGTCGAGAAGATATCTGATCATCTTGTAAACATTAGACTTTGGTAGCTAGGCCAATGTTGGGCTGATCTATTGGAGAAAATGCTAAATAAGAGAAACTGGGTCTGATTGTCATGAATTGGTCATGAACTAAGGGAACTAGACCAGTTTCCTCACCTGAGTCACATGTCACCTTTACCTGGCCAGTCCTCTTCTCTCTTTGTCCCCCATTATTCTTTTGCCTCTGAAAGCTTTTTTTTTTTCCTTGCACTGCCTGGAAAAATATCCTAAGGATATAAATAAGAAAGCCCTGATGTGGCTAAGAGGAGACCTAGTTGGTTCTTGTCCTCCTATCCCTGCTCATTTATGATGCTGAACAAGTCACTTAATATCCTGGGACCTCGGGGTCCTTACCCTTTCTTCTACACATCCTTCACAAGAAAACAGCAAACCATCATGGGATAAGTAATGCCTTAGCTCCCTGAATGTCTATCCCTGGATACTATGATCCTCAAGGGACTTGCCAGTTCTATCTATTAAGGACCCTCTTCTCTCTCTTCTCTTAGTCTATTTCCATGATCTGCTAAATCTCATTTTTGTTTAGTCTCAGTCTAGTATAGTAGACATTGGAAAACAGTCTCCTATGAGCTCCTGGCTCCAACACAAATCTCTTGGAGAAGACACTAATGGTTACTACATGAGCTCTGAGGGCTCTCTGGCTAAAATAAGTCTCTAAGGAAAGGCAATCATTGTTCACGTGGGTTCTTAACAAGGCATCTGATACCTGTAATGTGGCAAGAGAGATGACTCCCTCTCAGCCCCCGTCCCCAAAGCCCCACTCCGTACGTATGTCTCAAAGGCCTGAATCCCAGTTCTACATGCTCCCAGAGAAGTTAGGTGTCTTTGGCTTTAATTTCTCCAGTCACAATAATATCATAAATTGTGCCTGTTGCCACTGTCACCAGTGTGGTCAGATTCTGGATGTAGGGTGTTTTGTAAACACAAGGCTTTGTCCATGTTATCCAGAAAGGAAGTGTGGGGCACAGTGACTCAAAACACACCGTATCTTCTAAGTTTACCCTTCCTGGTATGAGGTATTTCATTGTCTTTTTTGTTTTTTCCTTTAAGTGCAAATGAAACCATAGGGATAACAAAAGTCTGGGATGTTGCCCAGAGGATAAATTGGCAAGTTCTTGTTATCCTGGTCTTCACCAGCTCTTGGCATCATTGACGTTGCACCATTTCTTCAGCCCCCAACTCATGGGCATTTTGTTAAAGTATTACATTTCATCATGTCTCAATTTAGAAAAGGATATGAGGAAGATAGGGAAGAAAAGAATAATCGTTCTCTTTGATAATTATGAGAACCAAGAGAAAATGGGACCACCTATTCACTCATTCATCACTGTGCTGAAGTTCTAAAGGAAGAGCAGGAGATAAAGAATGGAACAAAGCACCTCAAGAAGAACACACAGTGCCTGCAATAACCAATATACAACTAGTGGTTGTTGTTAGGTGCTATTGAGTCAGCTCTGACTCATACAATCCAGTCAGCAGAAAATTAACCATCCTAGAAGACCCACCCCCACCACCCACTGCTGTTGAGTCCATTCAGAGTTCAACTTTGCTCCTTAGGGTTTTCAATGACTTATTTTCTGGAGGTAGAACTCTAGGTCCTCCTTTTGAGATGCTCCTGACCAGTTAGCAGCCTGCACATTAAGCAATTGTGCCACCCAGGGACTCCTCCTAAAACATCAATATTAAACCCTTAAACCAGGTGTAGGTAAGGTGCTGTGTGGATTCACAGTAGGGCAAGATTACTCACAGGTAGGATCAATTAGAGCAAGCTTTCCAGATGAGGTGACTTTGATAAGTCAATTTGAGCAAAAGTGGGTTTGGGGAATGATGGACAAAGCTCTTCCAGAAGAGGGAGGAGCACGAACAAATGCCCAGAGGCAGGAGAGCTCAGGGAGTATCCCGGGATAATGAGGAGGACTTTGGCAGCGGCACAGGATGTTACTAGGCGAAGTAACCAGAAACCTCAGTAAACAAGATAAATACTATTTTCATGTGAAATTTTGAAATGGTAAACATTGTTTCATGTATTTTCTCCCCACAATTAAAAAAAAAAAAAGTAAATAAATAATACAATGAAAACAAGCAAACAAACAAAATGTGATTAAACACCTAATCAGGCATCATAACCCCTCAAGGCTCAAAAGGAGGGAGTAGCCAATACTGGAGAGCCTTTACCAATTTGAACAAGGGAAAACTTTCTCCCAGATAGAACTGAAGGATTGAAAGAGAATTAAAAGGGAAAAAAAAAAAAAAATCAATCAATGCAAAAAAGTTTGTGATGAATAAATTATCAAAATGGCAAATACAGACAGCACCTGTATTACTGATAGTTCTTTGACCTCAGTCTCCAGTCTGGCTCAGCACAGCACTGGCACCAGGAACTCTACTTGAAAAGGGAGGGTGAACCCAAGGAACTTCCAGGGGATAGACTTATCAAGGGCCTTTTCATCATCTAGGGATATTGCATTTCCTTCTTCTCCACCCTCTACTTAGGCAAAAAGAGAATGAAAGCAGGTCAGTTTAATAAACTGTAATACAGAGTATCTTAAACATTGCAAAGCACTCTTTTCTTCACCTATCTTCATAAGAGCCCTGTGGGATGGAGAGAGAGAATAGGACACTCCCCCCCCCCCTTGTAATAATGAAAAGACAGAGGCACAAGGAAGTGCCTCTGTTACTTGCTGGGTAGACTAGAAATTTTGTCTGTCTACAAACACTGCTTACTAATGGACCTTACCACACACACACACACGCACATCCCACAGCTCTTTGAGTGAAGAGGTAAGTCCTCTGTCTATCCTGGGCAAACAAATTACCTTAAAATGGCAGTGACTTTACACAGTAAAGGAGCTCTGGTAGTGTAGTGGATAAAATATTTGGCTGCTAACCAGAAGGTCGGTGGTTCAAACCAACCAGCTGCTCCACAGGAAGATGATGAAGCAATCTACTTCTGTGAAGATTTACTGCCTTGGAAATCCAATAGGGGGTCCCTATGAGTCAGAAACGACTTGATAGCTGTGGGTTTTACACAATAAGTTTCTTCTTTGATCATGAAAACTCCAGTGTGTACTAGGTAGTTCTCCTCCACCTCGTAACTGTGCATCTGGAACAAGATTGGCCTTCACAGTTGCCAGTGCAGGGGACAAGTGAGAGGAAGGTCATGTGGACTATCGTTAACTTCCAGGCCCAGAAGGGGTCTGCCTCACCCCCACCCACATCCCATGATAGAATCTACTCGTGGTCTCAACTGAACTGCAAATGAGACTAGGAAATGCACAGAAGCACATGAGTATTTTTCAAAACAGATGTTTAGAATGAAATCTCTGCCACAGCCCCCATTCTTTGTACAAAATCTAGAACCTTCTGACTTTTCTGAGGGACTCAGGGCTCCCTATTACATTTCCTTGGCTCTGCTTCCTGCCTGCACTGCACAGTGTTTACACTCTTGCCCACCTCTTGTGACAACCACCCTTCCCATCCATATCACACCAAGCATGACCACTTTCTCCCCCTTAATTCCTTACAAGAAAATTAATGCAACGTTTAGGTAACAGATTTTATAATAAAAATACTATAGACAACTTGGGAGGCTGAATTTCACAGAATTGAGGAAAATTAAAACTGAACATTAGATGTCACTGTGCTACAAATTCCTAGCTATTCACATCATAAGGAATTTGTCACTAGCTGCCCTCATCCTCTCTTAAACTTCCAGTTACCATCCAACTTGAGCTCTCTCTTCTGAGAAAATCTGGGTGTGTGTTCTTAAAAGTTTATTTTAGTTATTTTTATTGTTGAAAATATATATACAGCAAAACATATATTCTAGCAAGTTCTGCATGGACAGTATAGTGGCATTCATTACATTCTTCAAGTTGTGCAACCATTCTCACCTTCCTTTTCCAAATTGTTCCTCCACATTAACTCCCTCTTCTGCTAGCTTCCAATCCAACCCTTTGAGTTGCTGTTGTCACTTTGACCCCATTAGATAGTTCCTAAGATAATCTTTCATTTCTACCTCTCTTTCCTTTTTCCACAGTCTTCCAAATCCTTAACTAATCCTATCTATGGGAAGAAAACTCAAAATCCTTTTCATATTGTTGTGTATGATCATCTAAAGCTTTATCCTATTATCTCCTATTTAGAATATGGTTTGGAGTTTCTTAAATTTCATAATCAATATGCTCTATGTCTTAGTTCTCTGGTGTGGCTCTAACAGAAATACCACAAATGGGAGGCTTTAGCAAATAGGAATTTATTCTTTTACAGTTTAGGAGGCTAGAAGTCCAAATACAGAGTCCTGGCTCTAGGGGCTGGGTGCAGGTCCCTCAGCCTTGGGCTTCAGCTCTGCCTCTTGTTCCAGGCCCACTGTAGCTGGAGGCATCTCCTAACTCATACAGCTGCTGGCTGCTGTGGCTGATGAACCGAAGGTCAGCAAGTAAAATGGCACAATCCCAAGATCAGCAGGCAACACAGCAGGCCATTGAGTCAAATCCAGGCACTAGAGATGAAGATTCAGCCAAATGCAGGATCCAAAGGTGCCAAGAAGCTAACACCTTTCCCAAACCTTCTCCATGTATACTGGAAACAGGCCACACCCCAAAGGTAACTATTTAGCTGACCATGGCAGATTCCACCATGGAGGTGATTTCAGTTTCATCATGGCGAATAACTCCATCCAGATGCCAAACCACTCAAATCCATAGCCCAACCAAGCTGACACACAACCTTAACCCCTAATAAGGTGTTTTCCTCAACAAAGGAGAAATTCTTCCTTAAAAGAGTAAAATTAAGTCAAGCTTCAGCTAGCATTTAATTTTTTTTTTTTTTTTTACTTTTAACATAACAAAAAGGAAGTCAATCCCCATAAGTCAGAGAAATTGGATTTCATGAAGTTAAACAGCTTTTTTTTTATGGGAGGATGTCAGAGACTTCAGTATGATACTATGCTTTGTGAATCATCAAAATGAAGTGTATAGTATGCAGCAGTTCTCAAATGTACTTCACCATGGAGCTTTTAGTTAGCTAGTGTCATATTTTAAAAAAAATAAAAAACCTCAAGTTCAGTGGTGTACAACAATAAGCATTTATTCTCACATTCATAGGTCTAGAGTTCAGCAAGGGATTGGCTGATTTAGCTGGATTTGGCTAGGCTTGATTCAACTATAGCTTGAGTCTTTGTCTGTTCCACACGACTCATCATCTTTGGGTCAGCAACCTACCCAGGGCATGTTCTTCCTCTGACAATGGCAGAAGCACCAAAAGACCAAGTTCCACTACTAAATGCCATGTCAAGTCTTTGCTCACATGAGATCTGCTAAGGTCCAGCTGACCAAAGGCATTGGAAAATAATGGTATCAACCTTACAAAGTTGCAGAGACAGTCAAATGAAGAGAAAGTCAATCCACTCTTCAGTGAGGCAACCTGCTCTTCACCAATCAGCAGAGTTTTTCCAAACAATTTTCCAAATTCAAGCTTTCTTTCTCCTTCCTAGTCTGAATCTTCACACGCTCAATAATATTGTTGAGTTCACACCAACCAGTTTCTTTAGGATAAAAGTTCAACTTCCTGTCTGGGTTCTAATCAATCTCCTGGGTTTTAATTAATCCCACTAATAGTAATGATGATCACAGAAACAGGCAACAACTCTCAGTGCCCACTGTGCACCATGCCAGGCGTTCATATGTAACATCTCACATACAAATGAAATTGCAAACCCCTCAAACAAAATATAACATTTCTAATAATATAAAGAAATATCATAATAGATGATAAAGCATTCTTTCTTTGGAAAATCCTTTATGTTTCTTTCTCCACCCCCCCACCCCCTGAGTTACCAGGGTTCATTTTAAGAATATCCAGGAAGGTAAGAAAGTCCAGAAAAAAGTCAAAATAACCCAAAGGAAGCCCTGAGAATACTACGATTTGTAACTGCCATTCAGGATGTAACAGAAGCTCCCACTGAATAGCCAATGACTCAACAGTTATGCTCAGCAGTCCGCCATGCTCATGACTCCGGTCCTCTCCTCTGCTTCTTTCCCTTTATTTTTATTATTTTTTATATACATAGAACTGATGCTCTCTCTGGGCTTCTCTTTCTCCTCCTATTACTCCTACAATGGAGTAATTACATTTTTAACATTTCATTGTGCTTTAAGCGAAAGTTTGCACAGAAAATTAGTATTCCATTCAATAATCCATACACAAATTGCTGCAATTTCCACAGTGTGTCAGCACTCTTCCTATATCCACCCTGGTTTCCTCATTTCCATTTGTCCTGCCACTTCCTGTCTTTTGACTTTGGTTTTTAAGCAAAGGTTACCCTTTTGGTCTCATATACCGAAAAATAAAATAAAATAAAAAACCTACTCACTGCCAAGGGAGCTCTGGTAGCATAGTGGCTAAGACACTTGCTTGCTAACCAGACGGCTGGCGGTTCACACCCACCAGCCACTCCTCGGAAGGAAGGTTGGGCAACCCTACTTCCGAAGTGATACTGCCTCGGAAACCCAAGGAGAGGTCGCTATGAGTCAGGTTTGACTCGACGGCACATAACAACAACAACAATACTCACTGCCATCAAGTAAATCTGACTCATAGCAACCACTCCTTGGGTTTCTAAGGCTGTATCACTATGGAAGTAGATTGCCCAATTTTCCTTCCAAGGAGTGGTTGGTGTGTTTGAACTGCCAGCCTTCTGGTTAGCAGTTAAATGCCTTAGGCACTATGCCACCTTGTTAATCCATTATGTATTTGTCTCGTCATGTTGCCATCCCATTTTGCTCTTCTCTAGCTCAATGCCAATGTTATTATTTATGTCTGTCTTTCCTGTTGCTGCTGTTACATTTCATTTCAAATCTTTATCAACATGTTTCCTCATTCAAAAATTTATTAATATTCTACTTGCTGGAGCTGGTCTTCATGGGAAATTCCTTACCAGAAGATGTTGTAAGGTCTGGTTCCATGCCTAGTATATTGTGCCAACAATAACAAGAGCCCAGATGGTTAGTAAAACAGAGAAGGAGGTTGTTGATGAGCATTTCATGGAACTGTAAAGATAATTAGGACCCCTTGGCTTTATTAAGGAGATCTGGTGATGTATTGCCTAAGGCATTTGACTGCTAACCAGAAGGTTGGGGGTTCAAACCCACCAGCCACTCCACAGAAGGAAGACTGGGTGATCTACTTCTGTAAAGATTTACCACCTTGGAAAACCAAAAGGAGTCACTATGAGTCAGAATAGACTTAATGGCAGTGAGTTTGGTTTTTGTTTGTTTGGGGCTTTATTAAAGGAGCTCTAGTGGTGTGCATAGAAGATAAGGCATTTGGCTGCTAACCAGAAGGTCTATGGTTCAAACCACCAGCTGCTCTGTGGAAAGAAGATGAAGCAATCTACTTCTGTAAAGATTTACAGCCTTGGAAACCTAATGAGGGCCACTATGAGTCAGAATCAACTCGATGGCAGTGGGTTTGGTTTGTTTTGTGGCTTTATTATGAGTTCTCAGGCCCTCTTTTACTTCCTCGTTCCTCAGGCTATAAAATTAGAAAGTTCAGCCTGGACTCATTATTATAGGACATGGGCATCGTTCTGACCCTCTGGGGACTTGCCTAAATTATCGCATACATAGGATAAAGGTTGAGTCCCAAAGAGCAACTAAACTGTGGTTACGTGTGAGACTTATATAGATAGAGCAGACCTTTGGTGACTCCATTTTCAGATGTTAACATGACCTTGTTGATGAACAAGTAAGAGAACAGGAGCACCACCAGTCTGGTCAGAATCACAGAGTGAGCAAAGATGAGAATTAACACCTTCTGGAGGATGGTATCCCCCAGGTCAGTGCCAGCAGAGGGCAGAGAGAGAAAGTCAGTGAGTGCCACACAAGGAAAGGGAAGAAATGAAGCTGTGAAGAGGATTACATTTGTCAAATCCTGTAAAATATGCTTCCAGAACTTCTCCCAGACATCTTGAGTTAAGACAATGATATAGAGGTTGGAATGGTCATTAGTGATCACAGAGATCTGAAAATCTAACAGGTGCTTCCACAAATGTGACCACAAATAAAGTCAAGTAATATTGTTAGCAAGATTGTGTCATCTGCATATCACAGATTGTTCAAGAGTCTTCCTCCCATCCTAATGCCAAGTTCTTGGAAAAAATACAGCCGGAATGGTCCTTAGAAGAAAGAATGGCCAGACTTTGTCTCTCATACTTTGCTCATGTTGTCAGAAGGGACCAGTCCCTGGAGAAGGACATCATGCTTGGTAAAGGAGAGGGTCAGTGAAGAAGGGGAAGACCCTCAATGAGATGGGGCGACACAGGGGCTGCAATGATGGCCTTAAGCACAGCAATGATTGTGAGGATGGCTCAGGGAGGGCCAGCGTTTTATTCTGTTGGACACAGAGTTGCTATGAGGTAGAACTGACTCAACAGCACCTGACAACAACAATAATATTGTAAGATTTTAAACAGTGACTTCCCACCACTATTATGACCTCCCACCATCTCTGTTATTCATCGCCACTACCATCCAATGCTCTGTGTTTCCTTGTATTCGTTGCTTTACCTCCATGATCAGGAATCAGTGACTGCTTGATACATACTTTCCTTTCAAGAGTAGCCCTAATACACTCTGGATAAAGGGATTAACTGAATTTCTAAATAGATTTTTAATGCTTGTAAATCATAACAGTCTTGACAGTGAGGCTTTTAATTCCAAGACAGATTGTTGAAAGATAAAAGGTTTTCCATGGAATTCTCTAACATGGATCTTTTAATATAAGGAACAACTCCGAAAGGCAGGAAGTACAGAGTTTGTTAGATGAGCATAAAATTCACATTATAATAAAGAGTCATTTTCATACCTAAAAGGAAAAAAGATTTCATCAGCAGGCAGGAGAGGAGTTACACCTCTACAGAGGACAGCGAGGACAGCGGGAATTTCTTGTACTAAATGTCCCCTATGTAATTTTACACCCATAAATTCAAAAATCTAAATGTCACAGTCTACTCCTCAGGGAAATGTAAATTAGTAAGCAGGCACAGAAGAAATAGAAAACGAAATTCACCATCAAAACTGAAAGGGAGTCGAAGCCCTACTGCCATCAAAGGCGTCAGAATATTATGGTTTTTATGCTAATGTTTTGTGGAACCTCCAAGGAACAGATAATTCCTGTGATATTTAAACACATATATGCACACAATAGACAGAACAACTCTGATACAGCTAAGTACAAATAGCACATACACACACCAAAATAAAATCTTACCAAAACCTCCTATATTCAGTTGTAAAAATTTTGGAATAAAAAATTAGCAAATCGGATCTATAGATATAAGGAAGTAAGCGTGAGATGTATTCCAAGCATGCAAAGATAGTCCAACATTATTTTTGTTACTCATTAAAGAAGAAAATGATACAATCTTCTCAATATATGCCAAAAGGTATTCGATAAGAATTAACATTCATTCTTTACTCTAAAATATATACAATAATAATCACATAACAAGTTTGTTGTGGTTACCTAGTGCCTCTCTGACAGGAATATACCACAAATGGGATGGCCTTAACAAACAGGAGTTTCTTCTCTTACAGTTCGGGAGGCTAGAAGTCCAGGTTCAAAGTACCAGACTCCAGGGGCTGGGTGGAATGCCCCTCAGCCTTGGGCTTCAGCTCTGCCTCCTGCTCCTGGCCCACTGGAGCTAGAGGCATTTCTTCACTCAGACAGCTACTGGCTGCTGAGGCTAACAAGCCCAAGGTCAACAAATAAAATGGCACAGTCCCGAAGTTACCAAATCACACAGCAGGCCATTAATTCAAGTCTACTGTAAGTCCCAAGGTCGGCACAGCCTGGCAGCCTGCTGAACAATGACATGGCTACATGCAGGATTCAAGGTGCCATAAGCTAGAGACCATTCCCCAAGGCTTCTGCTTATATACAGGAAGCAGACCACATTCCCTAAGGCAGCTACTCAGCTGCTCACAATAGATTCCACCATGGAGTTGATTACCAGTCTCATCATGGGGAATACTACATCCAGTTGCCCAGCCACTCAACCAGGCCCAACCAAGTTGACACACCAACTGAACTATCACAAAGTTTAACAATTAAAAATGGAAGTAAACTTCTTTATGTTGATAAGGGGGAACACAGCCCAGAAGTCAGCCTTAAACATCACACTAAATGATGAAATACTAAAGACATTTCCATTAAAGTCAGGTGTAGGATGAACCAGGTGTCCTTCATGTTGATTATTTAACATCACTCTGGAGATTCTAACCAACACAGAAGATTATAAAAATAAAATAAGTTGTTAAATATTTAAATGGAAGTAGAAAATTGTTAAAATGCATAGATTATATGATTGCCAACCTAGGAAAACAAAGAGAAATAACTGGAAACATTATTGTAATCTAATAAAAGAATTTAAAAAGAAAAAAATCATTGCCAAGTAGGTCTGCCCCTAAGGATTTCCCAACCTATAATCATTACAGCCATACCCTGCCACGCTTTCTCTAATAGAGTGTCTGCTATGTTTGAACTGCCCACCACTCAGGTAGCAGTGGAATGGATAACCACTGCACCACTTAGAGCACATCTTCATTCTCTAGCTGTGTACAAACTGCTTAATAAGCACATGTAGCTAGTGGTTATCATGTAGAATGTTGTTGTTGTTGTTGCTAGGTGCTGTCAAATCAGCTCCAACTCGTAATGACCCTGTATACAACAGAACAAAACACCGCCAGGTCCTGTGCCTGCCTCACAATCCTTGCTGTACCTGAGCCTGCTGTTGCAGCCACTGTGTCAGTCTGTCTTGGTGAGGGTCTTTCCCTTTTTCACTGATCCTCCACTTTACCTAGCATGATATCCTTCTCCAGGGAATGGTCCCTTCTGGCCACATGAGCATGTAGAATAGCACAGCTTTAATCAGTTATAGTTAATTTTTGTATGTTTCTCTTATATCTAGATATCACATTGAATTCTTTCATTTGTTGCCACCACTCATCTGTCAGTTTGTTGTACTACGATGGCTTGTGTATGGCTGCAAGGCTGGAGGCTATGCCACTAGTATTTCAAGTACCAGCAGGGTCACCCATGGTGGACAGGTTTCAACAGAGTTTCCAGACTAGGATAGACTGAGAAGAAGGATGGGGCCATCCACTTCTGAAAAAATTGGCCATTGGAAACCTTCTGAATATTCTCTGTGGGAGAACAACGTAGCAGTCTGCATCCATAAAGATTACAGCTTGGGAAACCCTTTGGGGCAAATCTACTCAACAATGGGCTTGTTTTTGTTTTTGTTTTTTCAAAGCATAACAGAAATACAGGATTTCAAAGATTTAATATGAAAAAAAAGAACATAAAGTACCTTATTAATAATTTTATGTTGTATGTTGAAATGATAGTATTTTAAATGTATTGTGTTAAATAAAATATGCTATAAAAAATTAATTTCATCTGTTTCTTTGCTTTTATTGTGACTACCAGAAAATTTTAAATTATATTTGTCACTTATATATGTAGTTCATATTTCTATGGGACAGCACTTAATTAGACAATGCAATGAAAAAGAGATTTAATTCATACTAATTAAGAGCAAACTTAATAAGAAATGTATCATTGTATATCAAAAAAATTATAAAAATCTATTGAAGGACATAAGAGATTTTAAAAATCCCACTGCTGTAGAGTTGATTCTGACTGATAGCAACCCTATAGGACAGAGTAGAACTGCCCCATAGGGTTTGCAAGCTATAAATTTTTACAGAAGCAGACTGGCTAGTGGGTTCAAACTGACAACCTTTTGGATAGCAGCCAAGTGCTTTAACCAGTGCACCACCAGGGCTCCTGGCATAAAGAACGACATACAGAAATGGAGGGGGAAAAAAAAAACACTGTTAGATGCAAAGATTCAATACTGTAAAAAGTCTGTTCTCCAAGAATTAAATCCATTGTTTTAATACAAATCCAATCAAATTCCCAATGAGTTTTTGCTTTTGTTATTGGTTGTGTAATGATGACTGTGAAAGAGCCTCTTTTTTTGCATGGTTTTGTAATGTGATTGCAGCTCCATCCTTCAATAGGTTGAGTCTATTTTCTCACCACTTGAATATATGCTGGCTTTATTACATTGCCCAATAGAACTCAGCTGAAGGGATGATGTGACAGTTCTGAGGCTAGGCTTCAAGTGACCTTGCATGCTTCCATTCTGATTCTTGGACCCCTACCACTGGCTTGTGAACAAGCTCATGCTAACCTGTTGGAGAATGAGACACCAAAGCACCACATGGAGACCAGCTTACAGTCAAATTACCCCAAAATATTTGAAAGAACCTAGCCAAGCTACCATGATTTGTTATGATCAACACAGTCGAATGCTTTTGCATAGTCAATGTGGTATTGGCAAAAAAAAAAAAAATGGAAAATACCATGGACTACTAGAAGAACTAACAGATGTACCCTGGAAGAAGTGCAGCCAGAGTGCTCCTTGAAAGCAAGAATGGTCAGATTTTGTCTCACCTACTTCGGTCATGTTGTCAGAAGGGACCACTCCCTGGAGAAGGAAATCATGCTTGGTAGTGTGGAAGGTCAGAGACAAAAGGGGAAGGCCCTCAACGAGATGGACTGACACAGTGGCTGCAATGATGGTTTCTAGCACAGCAAGGATTGTGAGGAGGGCGCAGGACCATGCAGTGTTTTGTTCTCTTGCACATAGGGTCACTATGAATGAGAGCAGACTTGACAGCCCCTAATAACAGCCAAGCTACAATGCAGTCCATAGGTGACAACAGGTGGAGGAGCCTCTGCAGTCAAAGCCAGAAACACCAGTCAGCTAGCCTATATAATTGTGAGTTTATTGTTTTAAACCAATGAGTTAATGTAGAGCAATGAAGTTTCAAAACTACATGTTGTTGTTGTTGTTATGCACCATCGAGTCAGACCCGACTCATAGTGACCTCTCCTTGGGTTTCCAAGGCAGTATCGCTACGGACGTAGATTGCCCAACCTTCTTTCTGAGAAATAGCTGGTGGGTTTGAACCACCAGCCTTCTGGTTAGCAGTCAAGTGCCTTTGGCACTACGCTACCAGAGCTCCTAGAGCTCCTATATATATATGAGTTCCCTGTTACATATGTATACATATATGTATGTATATACACACATATATTTTAATATGTATATATATATATATATATATATAGGGAATCTTAGAGTACACTCAATACATTGAATCAGATCTCCTCTGTTAGGATAAATGAAGTTAGTAACAAAATAATCATAATTTGGGTAGTCCGAGGAGACTTTTTGGTGACCTGTCATCTCTATGTCTTTCCTCTATGTCTTTAAGTTTAAAGACATAAGAAAAGTAAATTTTAAACATAGAGCAATCTGCATAGCTTTCTCTGTAGTCCTCTTGGGCTGAATAAGCATCAGCATCCCTGTGTTCAATCTTGGAACCCCAGGAGGTACATAGTTTTGTAAATGTCAGATGTTCAGGTGAAGGAATTTTTCTAAAGATGTATCCTCTTAGGTACTTGAGAAGAAGGAATTTCCTTAAAGCATTACTCACATGGGAGCTTGAGGTCAAGGAACATGTTTTATCACTCTCCTTGACATTGCCAACAGTACCCAGGCCCTTCAGTCAACAAATGCTCATTTACTGTCTACCACGTGCCAGGCAGCATGCTGGATGTGAGGGAACAGCAGTGAGCAAGGTCCACATGATCCCTGCCTGTTGAAATGTTTAAGGTCCAATAGAGAAAACAGACATTGAACAAGTAACAATAAGTGGTTTGTGTGTTTCAAAAGAGCACAGAGAGGATGCCATGGGAAAGACAACTAGCAAATTTAGTCTACAAAAGGGATCAAAGAAAAGGTCAATAATGTCTGCAGAATTTAACTGGAATCCCTGAACATGAGAGACTGTTGCCAAACAGTCCCTTCACCAAAGGGATGGAGGGGTCAGGAAGAGACAGGAGGTAGCATTGAATGATCAGGGGTAGTCTTAAACAGAACCCTTGGAAGAAACTAAGTTTATCTTCTTTCATTCCAGAGACATTGTGTATGTGTTAGGTGCCAAGAACCATGATAAATGCAGGGAAAACAAAGATGAATAAGACCCAAAGTTTTCAAGCAGCCAACCAAGATACAACACTGGTCTCTATTCATCTGGAGCAACAGAAGAAGGAGACCCAAGGAATCAGAGAATGAAATGGACTTCAGGCCTAATGACATCTACTGTCTTCTTCATCATGAGACCAGAAAAAATGGTTTGTGCCCAGCTACCATTACTAAATATTTTGCTCAGGGACACAATAGGTGGATTCTGATCAAAAGGAGAAAAATTATGGACTCTTATTGTTGTTAGGTACTATTGAGTCTGTTCACACTCATGGCGACCCTATGTATAACAGAACAGAACATTGCCCAGGCCTGTGCCATCCTTGTGATGCTTAAGCCCATCACTGCAGCCACTGTGTTAATCCATCTCATTAAGGGTGTTCCCCTTTTTCACTGACCCTCTGCTTTACCAAGCATGACATCCTTCTCCAGGGACTGTCCCTTTTGACCACATGACCAAAGTACATGAGATGAAGTCTGGCCATTCTTACTTCCAAGGAGTATTCCAGCTGTGAAATAGAACTTCTAATTCTTACTGAATCCACTGAGACAAGATGAACCCTCAAATCTATTGCCTGAAAACAATTTTTAAACCTGGAGCCAAAAGTATCCCACAAAGTCACTTTTAAACTAAATAACAATTTTGTGTTGTTGTTAGGTGTCATCGAGTCACCTCCAATTCATAGTAACCCTATGCACAACAAAATGAAACACTGCCCAGGCCTGGGCCAGCCTCATGATCCTTGCTATACCTGAGCCCATCATTGCAGTCACTGTGTCAATCCAGCTTTTTGAGGGCCTTCCCCTTTTTTGTCAACCCTCTACTTTACCAAGCATGATATCCTTCTCCAGGGAATGGTCCCTTCTGACAGCATGATCAAAGTAGGTGAGACGAAGTCTGGTCATTCTCACTTCCAAGGAGCATTCCTGCTGCACTTCTTCCAGGACAGATTAGTTAGTTCTTTTAGCAGTCCATGGTACTCTCCGTATTCTTTTCCAACACCACAACTCAAAAGCATCAACTCTTCTTCAGTCTTCCTTATTCGTTCTCCAACTCTCACATGCATGTGAGGCGACTGAAAATACCATTGCTTGGGTTAGCCGTACCTTAGTCTTCAAGGAAACATCTTTGCTCTTCAGCTCTTTAAAGAGGTCTTTTGCAGTATATTTGCCCAATGCAATATGTCATCTGATGTCTTGACTTCTGCTTCCATTGGTGTTGATTGTAGAAGCAAGTAATATGAAGTCTTTGACAACTTCAATCTTTTCTTCATTTATCGAGATGCTTTTATTGGACCAGTTGTGAGGATTTTTATTTTCTTTATATTGAGGTGTAATCTATACTGCAGACTATAGTCTTGAATGTTCATCAGTAAGTGCTTCAAGTTATCCTCACTTTCAGCAAGCCAAGTTGTGTACTCTGCATATCGTAGGTTGTTAATGAATCTTCCTCCAATCCTGATGCCATGTTCTTCTTCATATAGTCCAGCTTCTCAAATTATTTGCTCATCATACAGATTGAACAAGTATGGTGAAAGGATACAACCCTGACACACTCCCTTCCTGATTTTAAACCATGGAGTATCCCCTTGTTCTGTTTGAACAACAGCCTCCTGGTCTATGTACAGGTTCCTCATAAGCACATTTAAGCATTCTGGAATTTCCATTCTTCCCAATGTTATCCATAATTTGTTATGATCCACACAATTGAATGCTCTTGCCTAGTCAATAAAACACAAGGAAACATCTTTCCTTCAGTTTAGATCAGTTAATAAAGAATGTTTGCCTTGAGCATTGCAGTCTTTTAAAGAATTATCTCTATGAGATCAAATTGACGGCAGGAATCCAAAAGCACAGATGAGAACCTCAAGGGCATGGAGTCTAAGTTAACAGTGATGAAAGCACATGTGTAGTGATAGTGAGGATGGGACATACATACCTTTGTCATTGGACTGAACATGTAAAAACTGCTGAACAAATACATGTTTTGCTGTGTATATTTTTACCCCAAAAAAATGGTGAATAAGGCCCATTACTGAACTCCAAGGAGTGCACTAAGTTGTTCAGGCATTCAATCCACATATATGTATTGGGTAGTCACTATGCCACATAGATATGGTTTTAGACACCAGACACAGCCAAAGACTTTTCCCCCATGAACATTCTTACAGTGGAACAGAAAATAAAATACAATATGTATTATGTCAGATGATAATCAATGCTGTGAAGAAAAATACAGTGGAAAAGGGTGTTAGAGACATAGTTTGCAATTTTCAATACACTGGTCAGGGAAAGCCTCACCAGAAGGTGATGTCTGAGCTAGGCTTTAAATAAAGTGAAGGAGCAGGTTAAGCAGATAGCTGGAGGAATAGCATGCTGGCAGAGGGAACAGTGGTGTTCCTGGTGGCACAAATGAGTCAATGCTTGACGACTAGCCTAAAGGTTAGCAATTCAAACCCACCCAGTGGCACCTCAGAAGACCAGCCTGGTGATCTGCCTCTGAGGGTCACAGCCTTGAAAACCCTATGGAGCAGTTCTGCTCTGCACACGTGGGGTCACTACCAGCCAGAATCGACTCAACAGGAACTAACAACACAGCGAACAGCAAGTGTAAAAGTTCTGAGATGGGAGCATGTTTTGCATGTTTGAGAGATAGCAAGTTCAGAGTCTGGCAGAAGAGGACTCACAGCAACCCCTCTATTACCTAGTGCCACTCTGACAAGGACATACCACAAATGGAATGGCCTTAACAAACAGGAGTTTATTCTTACAATTTGGAGGCTTTAAGTCCAAGTTCAAAGTGCCAAGCTCTAGGGGCTGGGTGAAAATGCCTCAGCCTTGGGGTTCAGCTCTACCTCTTGCTCCTGGCCCACTAGAACTAGAGGCTTTTCTTCACTCAGACAGCTACTGGCTGCTGAGGCTGACAAACCCAAAGTTAACAAGCAAAAAGGCACGGTCCCGATGTTACCAAACCACACAACAGGCCATTAATTTAAGTCCATTGTAAGTCCCAAGGTCAGTAGAGCATGGCAGGCTGCTGAATAATGACCTGGCTACATGCAGAGTCCAAGCTTGCCATATGCTACAGACTATCCCCAAGGCTTTTCCTTGTGCCCCCAGACCACTCAGCTGCTTGTGGTAGATCCCACCATGGAGTTTATTCCCAATCTCATCATGAAGAATAACTGCAACCAGCTGTGCAGCCACTCAACCAGGCCCAGCCAAGTTGACATACAAATTTAACTACCACACCCTCCTTGGGTTTCCAAAGTGGTATCACTAAGGAAGTATTGTTGTTGTCCTTATGTGCCATCAAGTTGGACCCGACTCATAGCAACCCCTCCTTGGGTTTCTGAATTACAGAAGTAGATTGCCCAACCTTCCTTCTGAGGAGTGGCTGGTGGGTTTGAACCACCAGCATTCTAGTTAGCAGTCAAGTGCCTTAGGTACTATGCTACCACAGTTCATTCACTAAGGAAGTAGATCACCTAATCTTCCTTCCAAGGAGTGGCTGGTGAGTTTGAACCACCAGCCTTCTGGTTAGCAGTCAAATGCCCTAGGCACTATGCCACCAGTGATCCCAAGCATGCAAACAGGAACTATTTTATAATTCAACATGATGAGTGATGGTGGTGGGAAGTTTTGCAAATTAATTAAGGGAGATCGAGGCAGATTTCCAGTGCTGTGCTGCAGAGAGGACATGTGATACTGCTGGAAGCAACTGGGCACCAAGGTCAATGCTAAACTTGAACGTGACAAGTGAAAAAAATTTGACCAGGCCATGTTATGAATTGAATTGTGTCGTCTCCCCCAACAAAAATGGTACGTTGAAGTTCTAACACCTGTACCTGTAATTATGGCCCTGTATAGAAATATGGAGTTTTTGGTTACGTTAATCATGCCATACAGAGTGGGGTGGGTCCCACACCTAATCTTTTCTGAGTGGTGTCTTATAAAAAAGGAAAACAGACACAGATAGACAGACACACACCAAGGGGAAGACTCCATGTGAAGACAGAGGCAGATATATCTATATCTACAAGTGCAGGGACACCAAAGCTTGCCAGCAACTACTAGAAGCTGAAAGAGACCAAGAAGGGCCTTCTGCTAGAGCTTGAATTCAGCTACATGTCTCTACAACTGTGAGAATAAAACTCTGTTCTTTAAAACCACCCATTTCATGGTATTTTGTTAAAACAGCCCTAGGAAACTAAGGTAGAAAATGTTGGGATAGGCATGCTTGGCCCAGGTGAAGCTGATCCATTTCCTCACCTGATTTCCATTTTTCCTGTCCCTGAGCAGACTTTTTCTGTTCCTGCTCATCATTCTTTCACTACTCATGACCTTCTGCTCTTCAACTGACTGTAGTGACAGCTTGAGAGTGTAGACATGGGGCACTGCATGGGACAGACCCAACCTCATCCTCACCCCACCCCCAGTCTCCACCACTACCCTGTATAATCCTGGATACATCCATTGAACTCTCTGAGCCTCCACTTCCTTATCCAGTTTTCTTTATGGCCCCCTCCAAAAAACACATGTGAACAATCATAACTTAGCCACCCAAAGAGAGGAAGCTTGCCCTTGAGGGCCCTTCCAGTTCTTCCACCTCAGATTCTAATTTCTTCAGAGAAATTAGAAATCCATGAGAGAAAAGTCAAGGAAACCTGAAATCCGGTTCTGACTTGGCCCATGAGAAGTCACCTGTCTTCCAGAGTCTGATTTCCTGAGTCGATATCATGTCATGAATGATGGGCTGTGCCACCCTCGCCAGCTGTGACCTGGGAGGAAGAGTTTTGTAAACACAAGTCCCAGAGATGGTACAAGGGAACCTATTCACCTAGGGAAAGACAAGGCCCATTGTCACTGCCAGTTTGCCCTCCTGGGGTCAGATGCTTCATCAAGTTTCTCCCTTTCTTCTTTAACACAAGAGAAACCTTAGGGAAAAAGTAAGTAGGTCAAGCACAGTGCTCGGAGAAGCAATTGGCACATCTGCAGGTTGGCATGGCCTTTGCCAGCTCTCTGTGGCTGAGAAATTGTGGCAATTATTCTTAGCAACTGATGCACAAGCATTTTTTATGAGTCTTTCAGTGTCCAAGTAAGAAAAAGGAAAGGAACAAGGTCAGGCAAAAACCCCTTTGACAAAGGTGAAACCAGAATGGGGAGAAGTGGGGACCACCTGCACATTCAGCCTTCTTTTTTCTTTTGTACTATGAAAGGTGCTCTTGAGACCAGGGATAAAACAGATATGCACACACACAAGCACATGCACACATACATGTAGACCTATAACCACACATACATATACACACACTGTAGTGCAGTGAATTACTTAGTGTGGCTCTTCTTTTGGCACTCACTGGATGACTGGGTGGAACTCTGTAAATGTGAGGTCCTTATGGTCTAACGGGATTGGATAGCTTGTCGGTAATATAAAGAAGGTACATGGAACCCTTGTGCAGCTGGGTCCATGGAAATAAGGTAGATGGAACCCTGATGGGATTGGTCAGTTTTATCATTTCACTAGGCTTAAAATGAGCCCTTAAAGTGCGGTAGAAAAGGGAGATCTCACTACCATCAAGAGAGAAAAGCCAGTAGTGGAGTGAGTTCTTGGACCCAAGACCCCTGTGCTGAGACACAGGCAGAGAGACAGCAGCAGCAGAACTAAGAGACCAGCACAAGGCAGAGCAGCGGGCTTGCTGGCTGTTCTGGTTCCCTGGTGCCACTCCGACAAGAATATATACCACAAATGGGATGCTTGAACAAACAGGAGTTTATTCTCTTACAGTTCGGGAGGCTATAAGTCCAAGTTCAAAGTGGCAGGCTCTAGGGGCTGTGTGAAAGCCCCTCAGCCTTGGGCTTCAACTCTGCCTCTTGCTCTCAGCCCACTGAAGCTAGAGGCCTCTCTTCACTCAGGCAGCTACTGGCTGCTGACACTGACAAACCCAAGGTCGACAAATAAAATGGCATAGTCCGGATGTTACCAACCCACATGGCAGGCCATTAATTCAAGTCTACTGAAAGTCCCAAGGTCAGCAGAACACGGCAGCCTGCTAAACAATGACACAGCTACATATAGGGTTCAAATGTGCCATAAGCTAGAGACCAGTCCCAAAGGGGCTTCTTATATACAGGAAGCAGACCACATACCCAAAGGCAGCTACTCAGCTGCTCACAGTAGATTCCACCATGGAGTTGATTACCAGTCTCATCATGGGGAATACCACATCCAGTTGCCCAGCCACTCAACCAGGCCCAGTCAAGTTGACACACAAACTGAACCACCACACTGGCCCACAGAGCAAGAAAGCTGAGTGCCTATAGGCAGGAGTCTTGCTGGTGGAGTGAGGTGCAACTAAGTGTACCTATCAGCAGAACTAAAAGCTTTGTAACACTTGCCAGAGCAGGGTGAAGGCCAGGCGGAGAGATCAAGGGCCAAACAGAGGTGTGCCTTCAGGCACAGCAGAGGGAAGGCTGTCCTAATCAAAGAACTGTATCCTGAACTAAGAACTGTGTCCTGAGCGTTCCTAAACTTGAATTGTAACCTATTGCTTCCCTAATGGGAACTCTGGTGGCATAGTGCCTAAGGCACTTGACTGCTAACCAGAAGGCTGGCGGTTCAACCCCACCAGGCACTCCTCGGAAGGAAGGTTGGGCAATCTACTTCCCTAGTGATACCACCTCGGAAACTCAAGGAGGGGTCGCTATGAGTCGGGTCCAACTCAATGGCAATGAGTTGTTGTTTGTTGTTTGCTTCCCTGATAAACCCCCATGATCATGAATGTTGTCTATGACCTCTGTGTGGCCATTGCAACGAAGTATTAAACCCAGCAGAGAAGTCAAGTGCCGTGGGATGGCTGGCATCACAATTAGTGAAAAAGTTGGAGGGTGGCAGCATGTCTGGCCTCACTGTCAGCCTTGGGTTGCTGATGGTGATTCCATCGCTACCTTATGAAGTTGGAGGAGGTCGGAGGATTCACCCTCAAGTCTTTTTCACACACACATTTTCTGCCTTCAAAAATTGTATAGTCTACCATGAAAGACAGGTCATGTAAAAAGTTAATCATCATAAAAAGTTAAAAGTAATGCATCAAATGTCACACCAAGACAGAAATTCAAGGGTGATGATCTCTAAGGGAGTATCATTTGAGCTGACTCTTGACACTTAAAATTTCAAGCTCCCTTACACTCCACATTCGCCTTGCCCTGCTTTATTTTTCTCCATAAGTATTATCACCTTCTAACATAACGTATCATTTTCTTATTCTACTTACATCTATCCCCCACCCCATGTAAGCTCTGACCAAGGCTACTTCCTCACTTTCCTTCCACCCACCTCTCCTACTAGGAAGATATGCAAAGAAAGAGAAATTGACACCCTCTTACATTTGCAGAGGAGCTCTGGTATCATAATGCTTAAGGCATTTGAGTGTTAACCAGAAGGCTGGCAGTTCAAACCCACCAGCCACTCCTCAGAAGGAAGGTTGGGCAATCTACTTTTGTAGAGATACCACCTCAGAAACCCAAGGTGGGGTCGCTATGAGTCCAGATTGATTTGATGGCAGTGAGTTGGTTTTTTTTTTTTTTTTGCTGAGTACCTTTGAGCTTTCAGAATAATGCACATCCTCATTATCCTCAGAAGATCTCTGTAAAGATCAGAGATGCTATGTGATTCTACCCATCCTGTTAAACACAGACTATAGGCGGAGGGGTGGGTGAGCAGAGGGATGGGTGAGCAGAGGGATGGAGGGCTACCCAACATCGTTCACCTGACACCTACCAACGTTACAGAGGCATCCTTAGAATCTCACCTGGTATATAGCAAGCATCCAAAATCCAGGAATTATTACTTCTCTGTTCTTGTATCATATTTTTCAGAAAGAAGATATTAAATTATTCTCCCGGTGCTGCCAGCTGGCTCTGTGAACACCTTGCTGACTCCTTGCCTTGCCTGGCTCCTTACAGTTCCAGAAAACAATCTCCATTCACTTTAGTGCTCTCATGTTCACAAAGACCCAGGAAGGTCTTTCTCCAGTTCCCATAGAGCTATGTAGACAGCCAGGTTTTCGCCTGCTCCTTGCTCCTCATACATTGTTAAGAACATATATTCACTCACTAGTTCCTTACTACAGTTGCAAGTTAGAAAGTCTGGGTTTTTATACCCTGACAACTCATTATTAGACTGATTCTGTCTACTTATCATTACATAAGACATGTTGAAACAAAGCATCACATTTCTAAAAGATGAAAGGTGATTTTCTCAGAGGAGTTAGGGTATTTTTACTTATTATGACTTATTACTGGCAGCTGATGGCAGGTTAGCCCATTTTATAGTTGCAAAGGGGCTTAGAATAACAGGTGTCTTCCTCCAGGATTCCATTTTCATATTTTTCAGGATGTTAAAACAGAGGGCTCTGCATTGGAATTGACATCTGCAGACCATTTGGTCACCTTGACCAATAGTGTGATCAATAGTATTGCATTTCAATTAGCAGCATGAAGTCAAGATTTATACACACTTTGAGCAGGTGAGGAGGAAGGTCAGGCAATCTACTTCCACGGTGATACTGCCTCAGAAACCAAGGAGGGGTCACTACGAGTCGAGTTGGGTCCGACTCGACGGCAGTGAGCAGGTGAGGAAGACCCATAGTTTGGTCTCCCTCCCAGTGTGCTATTTAAAGGGGCCTTGAACTTAGTACTCCCTGTTGAAAGAATGAGGAGGTCTTCTATCAGTTAGGATTCTTTAGATGCAAGCAACAAAACCAACTCAAACAAGCTTGAGCAAAACACAAAGGAATTTACTATGAGGATATGTGTATTCAAAAACCAAGCTAGGATTATAATTGGGCTGGTGAGGGCTAGAAAGCCTGTGGGAACTCAGGCAGCTTTTTCTCTCCAGCTACTTGCACATCTGGGGGTCTGTTGCAAAGACTCAAGGGACTCTCACAGAACCTACTGGCAGAATGCAGCGAAGTTCAGGAAGCACTGCTCCAGGAGAGCTCCCAGGCAGCGTCCCTTCTTCATCTCTCATCTCTGCCTCTCTGCACATATCAGCCTCCTTTTTCTCTACCCTTGAAGAATTGCTTCCTTTGCAACTCAGTCCACTTTGCAGAATAGGCTCTCTTGGTTAGCTAGAGCTGCTATAACAGAAAGACCACAAGTGTGTGGCTTTAAAGAATAGAAATTTATTTTTTCATAGTTTTGGAGACTATGAGTCCAAATTGGAGTCTCGTCTGTGTCTCCTTCCTTGTCGTATATGCAATGTGCCTTGGTTCTTTGCCTTATAGACAACCCTCAAGTGGTGTCTTCCCCAGTTGGTGCTAGATTCTGTATCTAATCCTCTGTTTATAGCTCAGAGATGTTTAGACCTAAGACACACCCTATATTGGTATGGTCTAATTAACATAACAAAGAAGACCCACCCTATTTCCAAACAGGGTTTCTTCCATAGGTATAAGGGTTAAGACTCAAGTACATGTTTTGGAGAGACTCAATTCAATCCCTAACTGTGACCATCTACAGCTCCCAGTCATACATGCTGCAGGTCTAGTCCCTTAGAAATAGCAGTTGTTCATAGTTTCAATTCCAGATTCATGCAAAAGGGTCCCAAATTAGCTCCACTTGAGTCAAGTAGCCTCTCTTATTATCTTTGACCAGGAAGATGGGACTACCTTGGTTAATGAATACTCATTTCTGTCCTCTTGGCTATGGCATACCCATTACTAGGGATGAAGGACATTCAAAAAATTCATTATAAGCTTGGCAGTCTCTTCAAAGATGTTGGATGCAGCAAGGACCTGGCCTCTTAATAAGGTTATGGAGGGCTACCCTCAGGCATGGTCTACTTCTCTTAAAACGATCCCTATGAAAAATGTCTAAAGTAAACCACACCTAGGCAACCATGTTTATACCAAATGACCCAGACCTTATAGGGATATATAAGTGGGCAACCTACCCAATACTGTGAGTGGTTAATTGACCCATGTTCTTTCCCTAGAGAATTTTAATCAAGAAATACAGGGGCTGTGGTAAGAACTAGAACTGATTAGTCATGTACATTCGAGGGCTGGTGACCATATTAGACAATGGTACAAACAGTGAAAGTTGATTAAAAGAGGACACAGAGAACCAGAGTAAGGCAGAGATGAAACAGACTACAAAACCCCTGAAGCCTGAGAATGAAGCTTCCCCCATCTGATTCCCATGAGGTCTAGCTGGAGTTTGGTTCTTGTGTCCATAAAATTGCCTATTTCGTCTTTACAATGAAAGCCCCCACTTTTATGGAGTTAGCTTGAGTTGATTTCTATTTGCCACAAGGACAATTCCTGACTAATGGAGGCTGAGAAGGAGTGGGGCTTGAGGGCTGGAAGGACATCTCCTTAGCCATTTAGCTGTAGAACTCAGAAGAGCATCAACTCATGCGCCTACCTGCTCATTTCTGCTTCTTCTGTTTTCAGAAAAAGAAGGGCTTGGAGTCCTTTTGAAACCTCCAACCTGTTTGCTAAACCTTATAAGGGAAGGATGAGCCGGTAAGAAGCTACTAGACAATGAAACAGCAATGTGCAGTTACTCCTGAATAAGATGGGTGATCGCCACCTGGCTAACAAGTCATCAAGCAGAATTTCCAAGCCTGACAATGTGACATTGTTGTCATTGTTATTGTTGTTGGCTGCCTCCCAGTCAGCCCCTGACTCACAACAAGCCCATGAACTGAATTGGACCGATGTGATCCATAGAGTTTTCTCTGGCTGATTTTTCAGAAGTAGATAACCAGGCCTTTCATTCTTGTCTCTTTTAGTCTGAACTCCACTGAAACTTGTTCAGCATCATATCAACATGTGAGCCTCCAGTAACAGATGGGTGATGGCTGCATTTGAAGTGCACTGGCCTGGAATGAATCTAGATCTCCCTCATAGAAGGTGAGAATTCTACCACTGAACCACAATCACTCTCCAATAGTAGCCTCAACCAAAAAAAAAAAAATTCACTGCCATCGACTGGATTCTGACTCACAGCGACCTATAGGTCAGAGAACTGCCTCATGGGGTTTTCAAGGCTGTAAAATTTTATGGAAGCAGACTGTCTTATCTTTCTCCCACTGAGTGGCTGGTGGGTTCAAACTGCTGACCTTTTGGTTGCAACCAAATGTTTTACTGATTGCGCCACCAGAGTAGATGCAGCATTAAGCAGGTGCTGTTTCAGCCCATCAATAACCTCCTCCCCCTTCTCTCTTTCTACTCTCCTTACTTTTCTCCTTCACTTTTTTCTTCTTTTCTTTCTTCCTTTTCTCCTTTCTTCCTTCATAGCTACCTTTTTCCTCTCTTTTCTTTCTTCCTTCCTTCCTCTCAATCGTTATTTTCATTACTAGAGAACAAAATAGACATAGCCCTGCCCTCAGGGAGTTTATAATCCACTTGGGGAACTAGATGGTATTTAAATATTAAATATCTGCCCAGAAATATAAAATTACACTACTGACAAGTACTATAGGGGAGAGATACATGAAGCCATGAGAGAGAATAAGGGGTTCGTATGACCCCATCAGGACATCCTGGGATGCTTCCTGAGGACATAAGCTGAGATCTGAATGGCATGTAGGAGTGATCTTGATGAAAAAGTGTAGAGAGGGAGCAGAGTGGGTGGTCTGCTAAGGTCCCTAGACCGGGAAAAAGCCAAGGTCATGTATTTGAGAGAATGGAAGGTAGCTGGAGCTCAGCTAAGGGGAGCTTGGTAGAAAAGAAACGATAGCACTTGGTTGGGGATTTTACAAGCCAGGTATTGGTCTTCACTATAAGAGCAACTGAAGCCATTTGTCTCAAGACACTAGATTGACTCACAGATTTTGGGAGAAAATGCCTAATTATCCCTGTAGGAAGTTCAAATGGCCCTGTACTCCAGCATTCACAGTTGCCCTCAAGTTGGTTCTGACTCGTCATGATCCCATGTGTGTCAGAGGAGAACTGTGCTCCACAGAGTTTTCAGTGGCTGATTTTTCAGACATAGATTGCCAGGGCTTTCTTCCAAGATGCCTCTGGAGAACTGGAAACATCAACCTTTCATTTTGCAGCCAAGTACATTAACCATGGGTACCATCCAAGGACACCATGCATGGTCTTCTCATTTCTCATGTGCCAGTGGTTCACTGAGCTATTCTGTTAAGCACTGACTCTTAATTCTGTCCAAATGCTCTGCTATCCAGGAAATGAACCAAAATTATCCAACAGCAAGAGTCTTAGGCTAGGTTCTCTAGAGAAGCAAAACCAGTCAAGATATATAGAGAGATATAGACAGATACCACCACCACCAGCCACTCCTCGGAAGGAAGGTTGGGCAATCCTACTTCCGTAGTGATACTGCCTCGGAAACCCAAGGAGGGGTCGCTATGAGTCGGGGCCAACTCGACGGCAAATAACAACAACAACAACAACAGACAGATACGTAGATATCTAAATTTATCTCAGGAAAATGGCTCCCAAAGTTATAGAGGCTGGCAAGTCCCAGGTTCCTGGATCAAATATCAAGGTGGAAGCTTTTCCCAACTCACACAGCTGCAGAGGCTGACAAACCCAAGATCAGCAGGCAGTGTGACAGGCGCTGACTTTAGCGGGTGATGAATCCAAGGTCAGCGGGCAAAATGGCAGATAGCTGGCTCACAGGGCAGTTGTAGAGGCTGGCAAGTCCCAGGTTCATGGACCAAACATCAACCTGGAGGCTTTTCCTGACTCATGCAGCTGCAGAGGTTGACAAACACAGGATCAGCAGGCAGCAAGCACAACAGGATCCAAATCCAACAAAAAGTTCCCAAATTTTCCCAGGACGTCTATATAGATATTGGAAGCAGGCCACACCTCTAAGGAAACTCCCTTTCAACTGCTCAAAGCATATATATCAGGTCTCATCATGGGAATGACCACATCACAACTGCTTAAACCACTCAGAATCATGGTCCAGCCAAGTTGACATGCAACCTTGCAGTGTAGTAAATTACTTTGTGTGGCTTTTCTACCCATAAGTCTTTGTAAACTCCAAGGTAGGATTTACTATGAGCAACTGAGGAGCTCCTGATTGCTGAAGTTGTCCACCTGGAGTATTTCTGTTGAGAGTGGCACAAAACAATGTTCTGGGAGGTGCCCACTTCTCTCTCAGGTGCTTAGAGTTCTGATGCTATAATTGGCTAGTTTGACCACCCTTTCGGTCTCAAAAGGAGGCCTCCTGGAGGCAGAACTCTCTCTGACTGCTGGTTGAGGAAGACGTGCTGCTGAAAGACACACGCGCCCGGAAAGAGACACGTGCTGCTGGGAAAGAGACGCAAGAGACACGCATTGCTGAGTGAGACACCGAGGGACCAGCACTGCTGGGAAAGAGACTGTGAGAGACTGTTGGCTGAGGGACGGTGGGCTGGAGAGAGAGAGACTGAGCATTTTTCCTGAACTCGAATTGTAGCCTGTGGTGCTTCCCTAATAAACCTCATAATATGTGAGTTCTGTGTGGCCACTGCAGCGAATTATCAAACCCAGGAAAGAGGTGGTGGGTGCTTTGGGAGGAACAGTTGGTGAAAGGGCTGGAGGAAGGCAGCATGTCTGGCCTTGTAGGAATAGGCCTTGGGTTACTGCTGGTAATCCTGTCTTCCTCTTGTAGGGTTAGAGGAGGTCAGAACATGTGGCCTCCTTGCCGTTTTTGCAAACCTTAACTATCACAGTAAGTGACAGACAAGCATACTAGACATTGATTGAGAAGAGGATTATGCCAAACAGAAAAATCAAAGTTATGACATTCCAAAAAAAGCTTGAGCAAGAGCTTAATGACTATGAAAGTGTGCGTGCTTTGGGGGCCAGCAGAGGTGCCTCAGTGCCCTTTCTGCCATCACTCTCTTCCCCACTATCTGCTGCACTGCCCAAGAAGCTTTTTCCCTCCCAGAAATATTTTGTGATCCACATTATTTCTGAGGTTTCCCCATTCCTCGCTTGAGGGTTGCTCAAAGGGCCTTTACTCCCTGGCCTGCAAGTTAGAGTAGATAAAGTACTCAGAAGAGTAGCAGGAGTTTACAGTAGGAATCTCACCTGTGGTGTGGCCTGGAGCTATCAGTGCTGGGGGAATATGGGAAGGATTCTGACAGCATCCACCAGGTACATAGTTGTGGGTCACACCAAGCCTGGAGCCGTGACTTCATACCAGATCGGGATTAAGTGGGGGGTCTGAGTGCATGGCAAAAATCCCTTCTTAACGTTCTCCAGAAAGGATGGCCAGGAGCTCCAGTGAGGACATTTTCAGGCCACAGATGCCATGTGAGGAAAGGCCATCTTTTTTTTGGCTGTGCATTCAACTTTCCCCAGCAATGGATAGATATAAAGATGCAAAGAAATCATGTTGGACTGGGAAGCAGCAATCATTCCCATTCCCTTTTGATTCTGTCAGTGTCATCACAGAACAAAAAGTCCATGGCATTGATTTTTATTGCTAGGCCCAAATACTCCACCTCATTAGTCAGTGATGCAGACTGCAGAACATGGTATGTCTCCAGGGCACTGGCTAAGTCTGGAGGAGGGAGCATGGGAGAGAAAGCACAGGGAAATGACAGGACGCCGAACTCCTAATTTTCCTTTCTGCAAACTGGAATTTCCTCCCAGAACTCACTCATTCTCTCTTTCTCTCTCCCCTATCTCTGTATCTCTCTAACTATCTCTCTATCTCTATCCCTGTCTTTATCTCTCTCTCTCCATTTCCACTTTAAATATTTTCTGGCTCTTTTCTCTTAAGACTTGGTTATGTGTTTTCCCCACACTCTATTATTACCATTGATTAATATTTATTGGCAGAAAATGATGATAATAAGCTCTAGATAGATAGAGCACACTATGTAATTCCAGACACTCTCCCTTCCATCAAATCTTAATTGCTCCTTCATCCTATCTGCTCTTCTCATACGCTGAGACCTCTTCTAGTGACATAGCGACACTATTAATAATCCCTCACGTTTATATAGTTCAGGAAATCAGAAAGCCAAGGTTAGAAACTTTCAAAAGGACATCTAGTCCAGAAACTGTGCTCCTGACTTTATACAACACCCTTTTATCTGATCCAAGTGTTGCCAACTGGTGGACGCCAAGAGAAACTCAGCTAGCAGATATGTTTCTTTGGCATATGCAGTATTTTAAAAATCAGGAAACTTCCCATTTAATAAATTCAATTTCTAACTTCTCTTGGGGGAAAAAAAAAATCATGTAGCAACACTTGGTTAGAATAGAGATGTGTTATCTTTTTGGACAAAACAGGTCCTCTCCCAGGCACTATTCTCCACCTCTCCCCATTGGATTATCTTTAGCTCATATTACTCAGCTGGCTGTATCCCTGTTACGGATTGAATTGTGTCTCCCAAAAAGTGTGTTGGAATCTGGATCCCTGTATGTATAGATGTAATCCTTTTCAGAAATAGTCGGCTTTCTTATGTTATTAGGTCAAACCAATGTAGTGTATGTCCTAACCCTAATCACTTCTGAGTCATAAAAAGAGAAAAGCAGACCCAGATGTAAGCACGGACTAGAGAAAACAGACACCACATGAGGACTCGCCAAGCAAGGAACCATGGAAGGCCTCAAGCTGCGGACAAGGAAGGAACCAACATGGCCGAGAGCCCACCTTGTACTGTTAGCCTCCAGAACTGTGAGAAGATAAACTTTTGTTTTCCAAAGTCACGCATTTGTAGTATTTCTGTTAGAGCAACACTGGCTAACTAAGGTAACCTTTGATGCTTGGGTCTTCCACAATAACCCCGAAGAATCCTGAGTCTCTCCTTGACTACTCCCAGAGAAAGGGTACTCACCATCTGCAAAAATAACCCATTCCTCCTTGAAGAGTGAATTCCAGAGCACTTTCTGAATTCTGAAACCCAAAGCATCTGTAGTGGTTAAGTTTGTATGTCAGCTTGGCTGGGCCTGGTTGAGTGGCTGGGCAGCTGGTGGTAGTTATTCCCCATGATGAGACTGACAATCATCTCCATGGTGGGAACTGCCACAAGCAGCTGAGTAGCTGCTTTAGGGATGCGGTCTGCTTCCTGTATATAAGAAACAGCTTTGGGAATGGTCTCTAGCTTATTGCACGCTTGAACCCTGTATGTAACTGTGTCATTCAGTAGCCTGCCATGTTCTGCCAACCTTGGGACTTCCAGCGGATTTTAATCAATGGCCTCCCATGTGGTTTGGTAACATCAGGACTGTGCCTTTTGACTTATCAACCTTGAGCTTGTCAGCCTCAGCAGCCAGCAGCTGAGTGAAGAAAAGCCTCCACCTTCAGTGGGCCAGGAGCAGGAGACAGAATTGAAACCCAAGGTTGAGGGGCTTTCACCCAGCTCCTAGAGCCTGGCACTTTGAACTGGGACTTAAAGCCTCCAAACTGTAAGAGAATAAACTCCTGCTTGTTAAGACCAATCCATTTGTGGTATATTCCTATCACAGCGGCACTAGGGAACCAGAACAGCATCCTTCGCCTGGCTCTAATTCATCTCCTGAGCACTCAGCAAACGAACAGACTCTCCATGGAATTCTCCTTGTCTGGTTTCTGGTTCCTTTACCATCTCAGTTTTTATTTTCTTGGCATATTCCCCTCTGTTTTTATTCCTTTTAAAATATAAAATTTAGAAATGAGAGTTTCTTCCATACAGACTAAGCTCATCGCTCTGTCTTCTAGAGTTTTTTTCACATACTAATTAAAGGAATCCCAGGATGCTACAAATGGTTAATGCCTTCAGCAGCAACCGAAAGGTTGGTGGTTCTAATCCACCAAGAAGAACCTCAGAAGAAAGGCCTGGCAAGCTTCTCCTGAAAAGTCAGCTATTGGAAACCCCACGGGGCACAGTTGTGCTCTGACACAATGGGGGCTCTCTGAGTTGGAATTAACTGATGGCAAACTGCCTTGTTTCGTCTGTGGACTGAACATCCACCAGGTGCCAGGCACTGTACCTGGCTCTGGTGCCATATTGGAAAGCAGCAAATCCCAGTCCCTGCCCTCCTGGAGCTCACACTCTAGTTACCAAGAAGCACCTCCAAAAAATGTAAACTTGCACTGCCGTGTGTGCAAAATAGAATCTAGATTTTTATTAGATGTGAAGAAAAACACAATTGTAACAAATCTGAAGGAAAATATGAATGATTAAAAGAAGAAGAAGAAAATATTGGGCAATCTACTTCCGTAGTGATACCACCTCAGAAACTCAAGGAGGGGTCTCTGTGAGTTGGATCCGACTCGATGGCAGTGAGCTTCGTTTGGTTAGTATGTCCCTTGTAGAAAGAAGGCCTTTCTAATCTCTCAGGAAACACAGAAGTTACGAAAGAGATAAACTGATAAACCTAATGACATCAAATGTTAACATTCCTATGAGCCTAAAATCACCATGAACAAAGTCAAAAGACAAACTTGGGGAAATATTTGCAGCACTAATAACAGAAAAAGGACTGATTTTTGCTAATATACAAATTACTGTGTACATCAATCAACAAAGGACATAAAAAATTTACAAAAGAAAAACAAATGACACAAGCAAATGAGAAGACTCTGAACCTCATTAATAATCAAAGAAATATAAGTTAAAATAATGAAACATTTGCCTAGTAAATATTGGCCATGATTTTTTTAAAAAATTGAGATTCCTTGGTGCTGCCAGAAGTTGGGGGGGGGGGGGCAATGAGCAATCTCATTCATGTGCATTGAAACAGCTCTTCTGCAGGAGATTTGGTGATTAATTGTAAACGTTCTGATTGCACAGTTTTAATTGTTCATATCATGTATTCTCTCAGCCGACCTATCTCTAGTATTTAGTTCAACCATGGCTTCTAGGACTAGCTCCCATCTTCCCTGGATCCTCATACCAACCCTCTTGGTTCCAGTGGACCTGCAATTTCTGGAATTCGGCACAGCTGTTCTCTTGGTCTAGGAGGATTTCCACATAACTTGTCTGGATTTTCTTTGACCTTTCAGGAAATGCAAGGATGGTCTGGTTAACTCAGTGGTCTCCCCACCAAGGTTCCCGATAAAAGTGCAATCTGAGCTTTCTCCCTTGATTCCCTTACCTACCGCAGATGATGATTCTGACTGGGGAAAAAAATGCTAGGGATGGAACTGTGTTCCCCCAAAATATGTGTAGTGTAGTGCCTATAGCATTTGACTGCTAACCAGAAGGCTGGCGGTCCAAATCCACCAGCCACTCCTTGGAAGGAAGGTTGGGCAATCTACTTCCATAGTGATACCGCCTCAGAAACCCAAGGAGGGGTCATTATGAGTCAGGTCCGACTCTATGGCACATAACAACATACCTGGGGTACATATAATATAGCCACCTTCCCTACTGCAATCTAACGTTATGTTAATGAGGCCAGACCAGTGTAGGGTGGGTCCTAACCCTTCTCACTTCTGAGTTATAACAAGAGGAAATTCGACACAGAAGCAAGCACGTACAGGAAGAACAGATGCTCTGTCAGGACAGCCAAGAACCAAGGCAGGCCTGGAGAAGAAATCAACGTAGCTGAGTCCCTGATGGGACTTTAAGCTTCCAGATCTGTGAGAAAATAAGTCTGTGTTCGTTAGGGCCACACTCTTGTGGTATTTTTGTTACAGTAGCTCTAAGGTACTAAGACTAAAGCACCTGGAGAAACTAAGAGAGGTAAAAATCAAGCCAGTCACTTAATCCTAGGGCCATTCATGCAAGTAAAAAAATGGAAATTGGATGTTAATTCACTGGCCACGAGGTCTGTTGTTGTTGCTGTCAAGTGTCGTGGAGTCAGCTCTGACTCATACCAACCCTGTGTACAACAGAGCGAGACATTGCCCAGTCCTGTGCCACCCTCACAATCCTTGGTATGCTTGAGCTCATCATTGCAGCCGCTGTCAATCCATTTTGTGGAGCATCTTCCCCTGTTTTGGCTGACCCAGCACTTTACCAAGCATGACATCCGTCTCCAGGGAATGGTCCCTTCTGAGAACATAACTAAGTAGGAGAAACAAAGTCTGGCCATTCTTGCCTCCAAGGAGCATTCTGGCTGCACTTCCTCCGGGACAGATTTGTTTGTTCTTCTAGCAGTCCGTGGTATTTTCAGTATTCTCCACCAACACCACAATTCAAATGCATCAAACTCTTACTTGGTCTTCCTTACTCATTGTCCAGCTTTCACATGCTTGTGACACAATTGAAAATACCACGGCTTGGGCAGGGTGCACTTTAGTCTTCAAAGCAACATCTTTACCTCTTAACCCTTTAAAGAGGTCTGTTGTTGTTGTTGTTATTGTTGTTGTTGTTGTTGTTATGTGCCATTGAGTCGGACCCAACTCATAGCGACACCTCCTTGGGTTTCCGAGGCAGTATCACTATGGAAGTAAATTGCCCAATCTTCCTTCCAAGGAGTGGCTGGTGGGTTTGAACTGCCAGCCTTCTGGTTAGCAGTCAAGTGTCTTAGGCACTATGCTACCAGAGCTCCTTTAAAGAGGTCTAGAGATGCCTTTTCTCAACAAATATTGAATGTATCCACGATTATAATGAGTTAAGACTCATTCAATCTGAGTCTTCCCAGCATCTTTAGACTACACCTGATGCAATGATGCACACTATTATGTGCAGTTCCACAAGCCATAAACAGTTAGATGGGTTTTACCATATGTGTTCATACTGTGAAAATAATAGACGTGCTGAAAATACGTTTTCAAGCTACCTTTCCCTCCCCTGTACATTTGGATACGTCCTCCTCCAAGAGCGTCCCTTACCCCAAATAACCTATGAAAGTATGTGAAGTGACATCACCTTTTCAACAACAACTTTAAAGCACAACTGTTATTTAGCTGCGGTACTTCTGCCAAATCACATAATCATCCCAGGCTTCATTTGCCCATTGATTTAAAAGGAGCTAACAATATATGAAGAGGAAGAAGGGTGAGTTTGAATTGAGCTCTCTTTCCTCTCCTCACTGGGACTCTTCACACCACATCTCCTCAGGTTGTATTAAGGCTTTCAGCAAATGTCAACTGCATGCCAACCATGTGCCAAGCCCTAAACTAGGCACTGAGGGTACAGAATACAAAGTCCCTTCCCACATGGGAATACCCCTGAGTGACAAATAGGTAAAGCAAACTAGTAAATAAGCAAAGAATATAATTGTAGGCAATGATGGTTTCATGCACAAAATGAAGCGCTGTCAGGAGATAAGAGAGACTGGAGGTGGGGTAAGAGTGATGTTTTAGATGTAATCCAGGGAGCCGCTTTTAGTAGGCAACTGTTGAGCAGAGGCCTGAAAGAAGAGAAATGGCCCAGTGGGGGTTTGCAGGAAGAGACTGATAGGCAGAAGCAACATTCAAGTGTAAAGGCTATGAGGTAGGGATGAGATTAGCATAGTCAAGGGCAGTTGGACAATGGAGCTGGAAACCAGGGAGTGGGAGGGTATGAGAGCAGAACTGAGCAGGAGTTCTGCTGCCTCTACCTCCACCCTTAGCTCCAATGACTAGACCACACCCTGAAGTCTCACACCACTGGTCTTTGCCTCCTAATAGCAGGAATGCCTTCCCCTCCCCACCCCCAATGGCCTGTCTCTAGACATATTCCTACTCAGCCTGCAAGATGTAGATGAAATTTCTACTCTTTTCTGAAGGGTGTCTTCAGACTATGCACTCCTATAAGGACAAGTTAAAAAAGTAAACCCGTGGCCTTCAGGTTGAGTTGGACTCATGGTGACTGCAGGAGTGCAGAGCAGAACTGCACTCCATGGGGTTTTCAAAGCTGTGAACTTTCAGAGGCAGATTGCCAGGCCTTTCTGACAAGGTGCTTCTGGGTGGGCTCAAACTGCCAACCTTGTGATTAGTAGCTCAGCACTTAACCGTTCACACCACAGCAAACAGCTTATAACTCCATCCTTGTGATTCTATGTTCTTTGTGTTTCTGTTGTTCCTTCATACCTGCACCAAATACTTATTTTCATATCCATCTCCTTTTCTAGATTACAAGCTTTTTAAGATCAAGGGCCTTGTCATACGCATCCCCTGTAGCCATTAGAGGGTCTGGAACATGATACACTCTCTAAATGTTGTGGCAAATTAATTATTTGAGCTTATAGTCACCCTGGAAGGGAAACAATTACCTCCTAGCTCTTCATTCCACTATCTCTGACAAAGAGAATTATGCATTTATGTTATAAGATCAATGCCTTTGTTTTTTCCATAACATTTATGAATTATAACATACTATATTATTTACTTATTTGCTATATTATTTAGTTATTTATTATGTTTATTGTCTATATCTCCCCATTAGAATGGAAATTCCACAAGGGCAAAGATTAAGTTTCTATCTATGTAGTTCATTGTTATTGCTCCCAGACTCCTAGAGCAATTCTCAGCATATAATAGTCCCTCAATAAATAGTTAATTTATTGCATTAATGATTGAAATATTATAGGTTGTGTCTATAGTGAACATAGCAACAGGTGTAAACAGTCTATTTTTCAGAAGCCCAAAGAAGCAAATTCTAAGGGTAGGATTACAAAAAATTTCAGATATTCATTCCTTTTTCCAACAAACGCACTTTTTTATTGCTGTTGCTGTCATTCTTTTTTTTTTTTTAATTTTTGTGTCTGTACTATTTTTATTTTAAGTAAGGATGTAGCTGTGTTGAGAAAAGGAAAAAGACACAATGTACTTTTCAACCATTTTTAGAAAACTTCATGATTTTTGAAGAAGAGATATGTGGAAATAGCCAAGACTTCCTTCCCAATGGGATTAAAAGGATGAATTGTATAATATCCATGCAGCATCTTGATCTCCACGAACAAGCTCACAGATGCACCACAGGGAAGCAAGCAGCCTACTTTCATTTCAACTTCTGTCAGCTTTTCCCACTTTCTCGGATGATTTATCCTCCTCACATTCTGTGTCTAAGCAGAATTCAAGAGAAAATATTGTTTGAGGTTTGAATTCGGCAACAGACAAAATGAGATTCACAACCTAGAGCTATCTTACCTTCTTTGAACTCCATCACCAGTTTAAAAAAAAAGAAAAAGAAAGAAAACCTGTTAACCAAAATGCATGGTTCTCTCTGTTCTCCTCCCCCATTACCTCCAAAGGTAAGGGAGATACGTGGGCAACAGGGAGAATGGGTGCTTGGGCTGCTGTTCTTAGGATCATGTGCATTTGGCTAAATGCAGCTTCCCTTCTCTGTAAATTTAAAAAAAAAAAAAAAAAGGATTTGAATAAGAGGGGAGCAAAAGAAAGCTGAGACGCTGTGCTGATGACAAAAATTAAAAGTTGTTCTGGTTGTTATTGTTCTTATCTGAGGTGTTGCAACTCTCGCAGACATATCCATAAACGTGTTGGCATGCAACCAACTCCGACTCATTGTGACCTCAAGTGTTATGGAGTAGAACTGATCCATAGCATTTTGTTGGCTGTAATCTCCACAGAACCAGATCTCTAGGACTTCGTTCCATGGGCCACTGGGTGTGTTCCAATCGCCAAGCTTCAGGTTAGCAGTCGAGTGCCACGCATTTCCATACTCACGCACGAAAGTGAATACGTAAACACATACCCTAGTCAAAGGCCTAAGATTGTGTGTTGTATGGGTTATACTGCATCACTGCCTTGCCTCCATGCACGTATGATGATAATCTAGTTAATTTGGCTTTACATTTACACTCACTCATTTTATGTGAAAAATAGAAACCCAGAATAAAAGTATTGCTGTGGTCTTGATGTTAATAAGAACATAACACTCTGGCCTCTTGATATATTGAGTTAAATGAGTCAGTTCAGAGGTTGAGGGATTCCTTTTCTCTTCTGTCCAATATCATCTTTGGTAGATTGAGGCCAAAGAGTTACAACTGAAATTTTGTAATTCCAAAACTTTGTTCCTAAAAGGGATTCACTTAGAAGTTCATGGGGGAAAAGAAAGTCTCCATTTTTAATAACCAGATTATATTTCCTATAATACATTTATATATACATACATTATATATACATACACATATTATATACAAATGTATAGAGATTGTATATACATTTCAAAATTGAGATCATTAAATAAGTGAAATCTCTTAGCACAGAGACTAACACACACTAGGTAATTTGTGAATGTTTTCATTCATTTATTAACGTATGCAGTTGGAAATTCAACATCAAATTCAATGTCATCTTCTTTAGTGGCTTCTCACTCACATTAATCAGAAGATGGTTGCTATCTTGCAAACACACTAAAACTTAATTTTATTTTTATTCACATAGTGCACCCCTGAAGCAATTGTATATACATCAAACACTGTATGTGTATAAAGATCATTTATAGGCAGAGGTGGTTGCCACTCGCAAAGTAGAAGCTGGGAGGAGTGAGGATGAGGTAGCCCCAAAATACCAAATTAGCAAATTACCAAAATAGCAAATCTGTTTAGTATTTTTTGAGTTGAAGGTTTTTCTTGACTTTAGCATGCAAGAAGCCATGCAAGGATGATTTCTTAAGCCTATTATCTATTAACCCAGACTGGCACACAGTATGGAATTAATAAAAATTTGTTGACTCTTTAAGAGTGAATAGTTAACAAGTTTGATGAAGGGCCGGTGGAGTACAACCAACCAAACCGAATCAACTACCCTTGAATCGATTCTGACTCATGGCGACACCACGTGTGTCATAGATCTGTGTTCTGTAGGGTTTTCATCACTGTGACCTCTCGGAAGTAGATTCCCACCTGTCTCTTCCACAGAGCCTCTGTTGTTGTTGTGATGTGCCATCGAGTCAAACTGACTCATTGAGACCCCTCCTTGGGTTTCTGAGGCAGTATCGCTAGGGAAATAGACTGCCCAACCTTCCTTCAGAGGAGTGGCTGGTGGATTTAACTGCTAGCCTTCTGGTTAGCAGTCAAGTGCCTTAGGCACTATGCTACCAGAGCTCCCACAGAGCCTCTTTGTTGTTGTTGTTATTTGCCGACAAGTCGGCCCCGACTCCTAGCGACCCCTCCTTGGGTTTCCAAGGCAGTTATCACTACGGAAGTAGAATTGCCCAACCTTCCTTCCGAGGAGTGGTTGGTGGGTTTGAACTGCCAGCCTTCTGGTTAGCAGTCAAGTGCCTTAGGCACTATGCTACCAGAG
>NW_006922006.1:1124700-1137052 GCF_000298275.1 Orycteropus afer afer
CCTCCTGGTCAATGTACAGGTTCCTCATGAGTACAATCAAGTGTTCTGGAATTCCCATTCTTCTCAATGTTATCCACAATTTGTTATGATCCACACAATCAAATGCCTTTGTATAGTCAATAAAACACAAGCAGACATCTTTCTGGTATTCTTTGCCTTCAGCCAAGATCCATCTGACATCAGTAATGATATCCTTTGTTCCACGTCCTCTTCTGAATCCAGCCTGCACCACTGGAAGTTCTCTGTCAATATACTGCTACAACCATTTTTTAATTATCTTCAGTAAGATTTTACTTGCATGTGATATTAATGATATTGCTTGATAATTTCCACATTCTGTGGGATCACCTTCTTTGGAATGGGTACAAATATGGATCTCTTACAGTCAGTTGGCCAGGTAACTGTCTTCCAAATCTCTTGGCATAATCGAGGGAGTGCCTCCAGTGGGGCATTCATTTGTTCAAACATCTCAATAGGTATTCCATCAATTCCTGGAGCCTTGTTCTTCACCAATTCCTTCAGTGGCACTTCGATTTCTTCCTTCAGTACCACTGGCTCTTGATCATATGCCATCTCCTGAAATGGATGAACATCAACCAGTTCTTTTTGGTACAGTGACTCTGTATTCCTTCCATCTTCTTTTGATGCTTCCTGCATCATTCAATATTTTGCCCATATAATCTTTCAATATTGCAACTTGAGGCTTAAATTTTTTCCTCAGTTCTTTCAGCTTGAGAAATGCTGTGCATATTCTTCCCTTTTGGTTATCTAACTCCAGGTCTTTGCACATTTCATTATAATAACTCGCTTTGTTTGTTCGAGCTGTTCTTTGAAATCTTCTGTTCAGCTCTTTTATCTATTTGCTTTAGCTACTCTCCATTCAAGGGCAAGTTTCAGAGTCTCTTCTGACATCCATTTTGGTCTTTCCTTCTTTTCTTGTCTTTTTAATGGCCTCTTGCTTTCTTTATGGATGATGTTCTTGATGTCATCCCACAATTTTCTGGTTTTCAGTCATTGGTGTTCATTGCATCATATTTATTCTTCAGATGGTCTTTAAATTCAGAGAGCCATATTCAAGATCATATTCTGGCTCTTGTGACTTGTTTTAATTGTCTTCAACTTCAATTTTAACTTGCATATGAGCAGTTGATGGTCTGTTCCACAATCAGGTCTTGGCCTTGTTTTGGCTGAAGATATTGAGCTTTTCCATTGTCTCTTGCCACAGGTGTAGTCAATCTGATTCCTGTGTACTCCATCTGGTGAAGTCCATGTGTATAGCTGCCATTTGTGTTGTTGGAAAAATGTATTTGCAATGAATAAGTCATTGGTCTTGCAAACTTCTATCATACAATTTCCAGCATTATTTCTGTCACCAAGGCCAAATTTTCCAACTACTGATTGATTCTTCTTTGTTCCCAACTTTTGCATTCCAGTCACCAGTGATAATTAACACACCTTGGTTGTAAACTTGGTCAATTTTAGACTGCAGAAGTTGATAAAAATTTTCAATTTCCTCATCTTTCATTTTGGTGGTTGGTGTATAAGTTAGAATAATAGTCATATTAATCGGTCTTCCTTGTAGGCATATGGATATTATCCTATCACTGACAGCATTGTACTTCAGGACAGATTTTGAAACATCCTTTGTGATGCTGAATGTCATGCCATTCCTCTTTAAAATGTCATTCCTGGCATAGCAGATCATATGGTGGTCTGATTCAAAATGGCCAAAGCCAGTCCATTTCAGCTCACTAATGCCTAGGATATCAATCTTTATTCATTCCATTTCATTTTTAACAACTTCCAATTTTCCTGGATTCATACTTTGCACATTCCATGTTCTGATTATTACTGGATGTTTGCAGCTGTTTCTCCTCAATTTGAGTTGTGCCACATCAGCAAATGGAGGTCTCAAAAGCTTTCCTCCATTCATATCAGTAAGGCTGGTCCTACTCTGATGATGCAGCTCTTTCCTAGATGTATTTTGAAAGCCTTCTGACCTAAGGTGCCCGTCCTCCTGCACTATATCAGATAATGTTTCCGGGCTATTCATAAAGTTGATTTGTAATGTATCAGACAGTGTTTCTTTGCTGTTCATAAGGTTTTCCCTGGCCACTTATTTGAGAAGTGGATGGCCTCTTCCTTCTCCCTAGTCTGTCTCAGTCTGTAAGCTGCATTGAAACCTGTGTACCATGTGCAACCATGCCAGCACTTGTAACATCAGTGGCACAGCCTCAAGCCTCACAGCAACACACAAGCCACAATAGTATGACAAACTGACAAACAAGTTTGTCTCGCTTAGCTGTTCAAAACCTTTCCACCCTCCCCTTACCTGATTCCCTGGCACTGCTCTGCTCTATCATTCTTCTGACTTCTTTTCCCCCTGCTTTCCTGCCTGGTGGGGGTGGGACCTGGGTCTCTCCACTTACCTGGATCCCTGGCTGCTGCTCTATTCTGTCATCCCCCTGGCTTCTCTTTCCCACGGTTTCCTGGCTGGTGGGGGTGGGCCCTCGGTCACCCTCTCCCCTTACCTGGACGCTTGGCTGCTGCTTTGCTCTGTCATCCCCTCTGGCTTCTCTTTCCCCTGCTTTCCTGGCTGGTGGGAGAGCCAAGGGATATACTTGTGTAATAACTGAGAAAAGTTCCTTCAGCGAAGGAAAACACCAATGAAAATGTGGATGCCACCTAAATGCTATCTCTCCAATTTCACTATTTTGCAAAGAATCAGTCCTAGAAAAATATCATGGTCATAACCTGCCAGATTTCTCTGGCTTACCATATATTCTAGAATGAAGCATACAATATTGTGTGAAAATTGGGCACCATGCCTGAGATACACTATTTTTTGTTTCTTAGATGAAATGGGTCTTCTTCCCTCCAACACTAATGCCACTAGCCCCCTATTCCACCCATTATCTTGTAGCCAACGAGATTGTTTTATTATTCAGAGCTGATCATTTCACACCTTGCTCTTTCAATAAAGTTCACAAGTCCCTAAGCAAGTCTCCCAAGTTCTCAGTGACCTAGTTCCTTCTGAATTCACCATTTGTATCTCACACTACACCCTCTCACTCATTACACTGCACCACTGTGGCTTCTCAGTTCTGTGATGCATCTTGTTTCTCAGGCCCTGACATTTGTAGTTCTATCTGGAATGGTCTTCTCAACTTATTGTCTGGATCTCAGCTTAAATTTAAACTGAGTCCTCAGAGAAGTCTTTGCTGACCACACCAAACTAGGTCAGGACCCCATAATACAGTGAAACAATATGCTGTGCTGCTGCTTCTGTTCTACTTTCAAAAATTGAAAGAAAACAAAAAGATTAATTAACGGTATAATTGTTTAATGTCTATCTATGCCCCAGATTCTAATCTCCATGAGGGGAGTTACCGTGTCTATCTTATTTATTACTATATTCTCAGGCCATACTGTCCTGTCCAATACATAGTAGATGGGTAATATTTGCTGAATTGATGAATAACTTTGTGGAGTCCCCATGTTTTCCAAATAATATTTCCAGCAGATGTGGAGGTCATTAGGAGGTGGAAGTCAGATTCACAGTTATCTGTCTTCTGACAATGAAGTAAATGTCCTAAGAAGATGGAAGTAAATGGTGGTTTTCATTACTAGAGAACAGAAAATAGCTTGAGTTAATTGAGGCAGATGGCCCACGAACAATCTTTCAGTAGTAAAATAGAGCTTCTGAACTTTGGTGATCAAACAATATTACACATGTACGGGACTCAGTTCAGCCCTTTATCGTGAATACATTGTTTTCAATAATTAATGCAAATCACTATACCTTTCATTCTACAGTGTCTTGATTCTCTATGTCACATTGGAAAGTAGGCTGAATATTGCCTAGGTTATTCCTTGACCCTCTTTATTTATTTATTTTTTCTTCCTCTGATTAGCCACTTGCATCTTCCATGAAAAATGGCTAACTGGATTGATTCGATGTTGAGAAAAGTTTTATTTGGTCAAGCTTGATTTTTACCCCCTTACCCACAACCAAAGGAGCTCTGGTAGCATAGTGCCTAAGGCACTTGACAGCTAACCACAAGGCTGGCGGTTCAAACCCACCAGCCACTCCTCTGAAGGAAGGTTGGGCAATCCTACTTTCATAGTGATACTGCCTTGGAAACCCAAGGAGGGGTCGCTATGAGTCGGGACCGACTCGATGGCAAATAACAACAACACCCACAACCAAAGAATGTGACTTTCCATACTATACAAACGATGAGCTATTATTTTGTGATCATTCTATGTGCAAAATGGAGTCTTAAAAAATTCAAGTAGCTGAGAAAACATTCAACAATACCTAGGACAGGTAAGAAACAAATAAATAAATAATCATCCATCCTATGGCATACTATTATTTACAAAGTTCTTTGACATTCTGTGTCTCTTGATCCTGTCTTCAATTATTGCAAGGCAGAAATTTTCACTGATGAGAAAAATGAGCCATAACATTGCTGGCTCAAGGTCACAAAGTCAGTAAAGAGAATACTAGGACCTGAATCTCCATTTTTCTACTTCAATATGCCTTTGTATCTGTGAAATCTGGTTCAAGTGTTAAGGAGACAAGCCAAAAGCACAGAGGATGATTTGCAGGAACTTCTGAATTGATGGAACTCAGGTCTTATTTTACTTGGGAAACCTTCATCCTGTTGAAAGCTTTCTTCAAAGCCCCCTTCACTTCCTTGTTTCTGAGACTGTAGACCATTGGGTTGAGCATGGGAATGACCACTGTGTAAAATACAGACACGATCTTGTCCTCCCAGAGAGATGTGCCCACATTACCTTTCAGGTACATGAATATGAGAGTCCCAAAGAAAAGAGCCACTGCAGTCATGTGAGAAGTACAGGTGGAGAAAGTCTTGGCTTTGCCACCTGCTGTACGAATCCTCAGAATAGCCCTAATGATGAACAGGTAGGAGATGAGAATCACTGAAATACTGGTTGTGATGACCAAAAATGCTAAGAGGTAGATCACTCGCTCCTGTGGCTTTGTCTCACTGCAGGCAAGCTTCAGCAGGGGTGGCAGATCACAGAAGAAGAAGTCCAAGTGATTGGATTTGCAGAAGGAGAGGGAGAAAGTACACCCAGTGTGGACCATGGAATTGATCATTGCACCAGCATATGCCCCACCCACCAGGCCTAGTCGGGTCTGTGGTGTCATGGTGGTGGCATAGAGGAGAGGGTTGCACACAGCCACATAGCGGTCATAGGCCATCACAGCTAAAAGGAAACATTCAGTACTAGCATAAAGCGTGAAAAAGAAGAACTGGGTGGCACAGCACTCATAGGTGATGACTGTTTTATCGATTGCTAAGGTCTCAAGCAACTGAGGGATAATTACAGAAGAATAACAAATGTCCAGGATGGAAAGTTGACTGAGGAAGAAGTACATGGGAGTCTGGAGGTGAGGGTCACTCTGAATCAGTAGGATCATGCCCAGGTTGCCCCCAATGGTGATGAGATAAAGAATCAGAAACACAAAGAAGAGGGTCATCTGCAGCTCCGCTCGCAGCTGGAATCCCATCAGAACAAATTCTGTGACTATGGTACCATTCCCTGCCATTAAGCCGAGGTCACCTGCTGAAATAAAAAAAGGAAAGTCTCATGGAAAATAAATTAAGGTGAACAAGGTTGATTTGATCATTGCTCAGTGTACTAGCCTGAACAGTGTACCCCAAAATGTCATGTCCACCCAAATCTCAGAATGTGACCTTAATGAGAAAGAGAGTCTTTGCAGATGGAATTAGTAAACATGAAGTCATACTGGATTTTAAGGTGGGCCTTAAACCCAGTGTCCTTATCAAAAGACACACAAAGACACTCAGGAGGAATGTCATATGAAGATGAAGTGATGCATCTAGAAGCCAAGGAATGGCGAGGGCTGCCAACAATCACCAAAGGCTAGGAAGAGGCAAAGAACAGATTTTCCCTTCCAGTTTCCAAAAGGAAGCAACCTTGCCAGACCTTGATTCCAGACCTCTTGCCACCAGAACTGTGAGAGAATAAATTTCGTTTGTTGAAAAAATATGTTTTATATTTATTCACAGCCATCTCTAGGAAATTAATACATTCGGTAATGACAATCTTTAAAATTTGTATAACAATTTAAATTTTTTGATCTTTCAGAAATCCATGGAAGCATTTATTGTTAATCTCATTTGCAAGACAAGGACATATAGATCAAAGAGGTAAAGTGACTAGTTCAAGATTTTTTAAATAGTAAAGAGGAAAAGTCGGGGCTTGAACCCAGTTCCCTATGCACATCCAAACTTCTGACAGGCCCTTATTGGCCTCACTGTAGAATCAAAAATCACTACTTTGCTGGAGAAATCTTATTGTTATAGTGTTAAGGACATGACCTTTGAAATCAGAACAAGATTCAAATTCCTTATATCCTTTGGCAAGTTAATTAATCTTTCTTCACCTCAGCCTCATTGTTGGTTAGATAATATTGCCAATGTTGCAATACTATTGTGAAGGACATAACTTACGTAATATGCATGACTCATACACTTGGAATTATTTTTCTAAATTTTTGGTAAATGTGAAAGACTAGCTCCTAAGTTCATGTACATTCTGGAATCTTCTCATCTCCATGTCCATGGCCCCTTGGAGTACCAAGATCAACAGTGCCTTTCTCTGAGGTTCTTTTTGATGTGCATATGAGCACAACGGAAATGAGATGATAGTGAGCCCTGAATAGCAAGACCTGTTAGGACCTCTACAACCCGTTCCCTGCCAAATCATTTCTTCTTCTCTGTTCCTGCCAAATAGTATGGCCTGGTTTCCAAGTTCTCCTCTTATTCCAAAGGATCTGTCCCAATTTTTTTAAATGCCAGATCATTATCAGTCAGAGAGATACAGGAATCAAGCCACTCCGGAATTAGCCTGCAAAGCTCATTAATGGACAAAACCATCCCACTGAGTTTAGAATTCTAATGTAGATGGGGTTCTTGCCAGGTATTTGAACAATCTTGCCTCTGTGCCTTTGGAATTTGATAATTTGGGGTCATTGAAATACTGAATTGAATGTGGACTTCAGGGGTGATTCTTCCTGTCCTCCTTTTATCCTTGAAACAAAAACCGAATTTGAGAACTATCTCATAAGATTTTAGATAACTAAGAAAATGAAATTGTGATCAATGTTTGGCAAAAACTGATTGTGGTAGTTATGTTTTTGTGTCAACTTGGCTGGGCCTGGTTGAATGGCTGGGCAGCTGGTGGTAGTTATTCCCTATGATGAGACTAACAATCAACTCTATAGTGGGATCTACCACAAGCAGCTGAGTAGCTGCCTTTGGGATGTGTCTGCTTCCTGTATATAAGGAGAAGCCTTGGAAACGGTCTCTAGCCTATGGCATGCTTGGACCCTGCATGTAGCCATGTCCTTGCTCAGCAGCCTGCTATGCTCTGCCGACCTTGGGACTTACAGTGGACTTAAGTTAATGGCCTGCCGTGTGGTTTGGTAACATTGGGACTGTGACTTTTTATTTGTCAACTTTGGGCTGGTCAGCCTCAGCAGCCAGCAGCTGTCTGAGTGAAGAAAGGCCTCTAGCTCCAGTGGGCCAGGAGCAGGAGGCGGAGCTGGACCCTGAAGTTGAGGGGCTTTCACCCAGCCCCTAGAGCCTGGCACTTTGAACTTGGACTTAAAGCCTCCAAATTGTAAGAATAAACCTCTGTTTGTTAAGGCCATCCCATTTGTGGTATATTTCCCGTCAGAGCAGGACTAGGGAACCAGAACACTGATGTACTGAAAAAAATAAGGGTTAGCGTCTGGGGATTTTTCCCCAACTGAATTTCTAATGATGTTAATATTTAGGAATTTTTCCTTTGCCTAAGGACAAATATTGTCTTGATCTTCTCCCAAAAGAATGACTTGCTGTGTCTAAGAGGAGTTATCTAGTTATCTTAACTACTGCTGCTATAATGGAAATACCACAAGTGGGCAGCTTTGCCAAACAGAAATCTATTTTCTCACACTTTAGGTACTGTTGTTGTTGTTGTTATTTGCCTTAGAGTCGGCCCCGACTCATAGCGAGTCCTCCTTGGGTTTCCGAGGCAGTATCACTAAGGAAGTAGGATTGCCCAACCTTCCTTTCGAGGAGTGGCTGGTGGGTTTGAACCACCATCCTTCTGGTTAGCAGTCAAGCGCCTTAAGCACTATGCTACCAGAGCTCCTTTAGGTACTAGGAGTCCGAATTCAGAGCGCTGGCTCTCGGTGAACTCTTTCTGTCAGCTCTGGGGGAAGGTCCCTACTTCTCCATCTTCTAATCCTTGGCTCCTGAGGATCTCCATGTGGCATGGCATCAACCTTCCCCCATTCCTGCTCCCTTTCTTCCTTGCTTAGTCTGTGCCTTTACATCTCAAAAGAGAGTGACTCAAAACACTGATGCTTTCTCATTAACATAACAAAGAAAACCCGTTCCTAAATGAGTTTGCAACCACAGGTATCAGAGGTTAGGATTTACAATGTATATTTTGGGGAGACACAATTCTATCCACAACACATACAAATCATCCTGACTAAAGAAAAATAAAGGAAGCTATATTTATTAAGGAAGCTCTGGTAGCTTCCTTAGCTAGAGCTTCTTAGTCAAGAAAGCACTTGACTCCTAACCAGAAGGCTGGTGGTTCAAACCCACCAGCCACTCCTTGGAAGGAAGGTTGGGCAATCTACTTCCATAGCGATACCGCCTCAGCAACCCAAGGAGGGGTCATTATGAGTCAGGTCTGACTCGACGGCACATAACAACAACAATATTTATTAATTAACTTATTCAATAAACATCTACTGAGAACTGACTACTTGTCAGGTGCTTTTCTGGTTGCTTGGGGACAAAACCTGAGGGAGCTATCATTCTAGCAGAGGACCAGGCATATGCAATATATGTTCAATTTTTTTAAATTTTAGAAACAAAGTACATTTTCTATATAATGGATGGTAATAAGGGCTGTGAAAAAAATACAGCAGGGTGTGGGGGACTCATGGCAACCCCAAGTGTCACACAGCAGAACTGTGCTCCATAGAGTTTTCTTGGCAAGAATCTTGATGAAAGCAGATCACCAGGCCTTCCTTCTGCAGTGCCACTGGGTGGGTCTCCAAGAAATGGTTGGCACCACTCTGGGACCTAAGGTAGAGGGAATGGGTATTAAATAGATGATGTTTTATCAGAATGCTGGAGATCAGGTAACTATTCACATTTATTTGCACACAGCATTTATTCACAAACAATAGAAAGTAAAGGTGTAAATCATCAGCAGTGGCCCATTCCACCATACATAACAAAATATACAGGATTCTTCATGACCTTGTTGGACACTTTCATGGAAACATTTTTCACAAGTGTCAACTCCCTGTTACACAGAGGAATCCCTGAGGTGCTAGAGGGTCCATGATCAGCCTAATATGGCCCAGCAGAAAGAGAAGGCTGCAATCTCAGCAGTAGAGCACAAAGCCTAAGAAAGTGAGTCCTTTGTTTATAAAATATAATGTTTTCCTACTTGAGTCATAAATATCTTCAAGGTCAGTATTTTCTATTGCATTGTCTAGTGTCTGAATTACCTAGCTTACATACCCACTCTTCATTTATTGGTGTGGTTAAGTTCCAAAGACTAAGTCATTAGAAGAAAATCGGCATAAATGCAAAAATGGAGGATGACCACAAATGGAGGATGACCACATCAGATCACAAAATAGAGGATGATGACATCATTACATAACTCCCAAATTACCTATTACATAACTGCCAAACCAGTGAGAATCATGCCTCTGCCAAGTTGAAGCATAACTAACCATCACAGCCAGCATTAACCTCTGCATTAGTTACTGCCAGAGGCATGTTGTTAATGTAAAAATATTTGGGTAATAGAAATTTTACTATCATTGTACATGTGAGATGTGAGTTAATGAGATAGTCAATAATTGAGGAGTATGTGTGTATATATAATTTTTTTTAAAAAAGGCAATCATTCTTAGATTTTAATACTATTGCTAATTCTCTCATTTATATTGTTTGACACTATGTAAAATTATAGATATAATTTTTCAATTCTAATATTAAAAGGAATAAGAAATAAATCTCCATACTACAAAACACAGCTATAGGTATACCTATGGGTTACCTTTCTCCTTATATCAAAATTACCCATTATCTTTCAACTACTGAATCGTTGAATAAAATTTAATCTTTAAAAATAAATAAAATGGGCCCTGAAGACAAGCAGAATTTATCCCAAACTCTGGCTCAGTCATTTCAATTTGTGTGATCCTGAGCAAGTTACTTGACCTCTAGATTTTCCGTTTTGGCATATATGCAGTAAGAGTAATGATACTGACCTCCCTGCTACGTTGTGAAAATAAAGAGATAATTCATGGAAGCAGAGAATTTGCCGAGTACAGAGCTAATACTTAAAGAACGTAATGGTTACTAAAATGATTTTTCAGCCACTAAGTTATTCAGCCATTCAGAAATTTAATTTCTGTCCATTTTATTGCTGAGTAAAATGAGCCTCAGAGGGATTGTTTTGGTTACCTAGTGCCTCTCTAACAGAAATACCATAAACGGGAAGGCTTTAACAAACAGGAATTTATTCTCTACAGTTTTGGAGGCTAGAGGTCCTAGTTCAAAGTGCCAGGCTCTAGGGGCTGGTTAAAGCTCCTCAACTTTGCTTCAGCTCTGCCTCTGGCTCCCAGCCCACCAAAGCTGGAGGCTTTCTTCACTCAGGCAGCTGGCTGCTGAGGCTGACAAACCCAAGGTCAACAAGTAAAAGGCACAGTTCCAATGTTACCAAACCACATGGCAGGCCATTAATTCAGGTCCATTGGAAGTCCCAAGATTGGCAGGGCATGGCAGGCTACTGAATGAAGACTCAGCTACATGCAGGGTTCAAGTGTGCCAAAAAGCCATAGACCTTCCTCCAAGCTGCTTCTTCGATACTGGAAGCAGACCACATCCCTGAGGCAGCTACTCAGCTGCTCCAGTAGATTCCACCATTGAGTAAATTACCAATCTTACCATGGGGAATAACTACATCCAGATGCCCAGCCAAGATGACACACAAACTTAACTATCACAGTGATTAAATAGCCTTCCCAACACCACACAAGTGATAAATGACACCAAGACGTGTGATTCTAAATTCACTCTGGTTTCCACTAACCTATCCCATGGCCCATCTATTTGGCACAGGAGATGGGACACTGTAGCCAGATTAATGCTGCCCTGGCTGGAGAGGCACCAGCCAGCAGACATCCTTCATTCCACCACTTCCCTGAGAGTCGTTTCTAGGTCACCCATCGGGAGAGAGAGAGAGCTATTTTCCTTTGAAAAGGAGGGGCAAAGTGCAGGTCAGTGCAGTTAATCATGATGAACAGTGAACTGTACACAGTGAAAAAGCTGCAAACCACACTTGTGGTTTTGTTGTTGTTATGTGCTATCAAGTCAAACCCAACTCATAGCAACCCCTCCATGGGTTTCCGAGGCAATATCACTACGGAAGTAGATTGCCCAGCCTTCCTTCCAAGGAGTGGCTGGTGGGTTTGAACCACCAGCCATCTGGTTAGCAGTCAAGTGCTTTAGGCACTTCGCTACCAGAGCTCCCAAACCATACTTAGAGACTTGAATTAAAGTCCAGGGCTGCCACTAATGTACTGTGTAAACATAAGCATATCTACTTCTGTCTCTGGGTATGTGTCCTTGCCTGAGAAGCATGCACTAAATGACCATGAATATTGGAGGAAACCTTGGGTAATGCAAACAGTTAACACATTCAATTGCTAACTAAAAACTTAAAGTCTCAAGTCTACCCAGAGGTACCTCGGAAGAAAGGCCTGGTGATCTACTTCCAAAACATTACCCACTGAAAACAACTTCACTGGAGAATTGTACCAAACATTCAAAGAAGAGTTACTACCAATTCTATTCAAACTATTACAGAACATAGAAAAGTATGGACACCAAAAACCAAAGTCACTGCCATCAAGTCAAATCCAACTCACAGTGACCCCTCATTGGATTTCCGAGGTGGTATCACTACGGAAGTAGATTACCCAATCTTCCTTCCAAGGAGTGGTTGGTGGGTTTGAACCACCAGACTTCTGGTTAGCAGTCAAATGCCTTAGGCACTATGCCACCAGAGCTCCCAGAAAAGTATGGAATACTCCCAAATTCATTCTATGAAACAAGCATAGCACTGATAACAAAACCAGGCAAAGACACAACTAAAAAAAAAAAAAAAAATTATAGACTAATATCCCCCATGAACATAGACACAAAAATTCTCAACAAAATCTTAGCCAACAGAATCCAACATCATATTAAAAAAATAAATA
>NW_006922006.1:1137152-1138174 GCF_000298275.1 Orycteropus afer afer
CTGGTTAGCAGTCAAGTGCCTTAGGCACTATGCTACCAGAGCTCCTCACAGAGCCTCTAGGTGGGTTCAAATTGACAACCTTGCAGTTAGTAGCCCATAGTTTAACTGTTTGAGCCAAGGGATGTTGTGGTGGTTGTTAGGTGCCCCGAGTCATCTCGGACTCATAGTGACCTTATGCACAACAGAACGAAACACCACCGGTTCGCACGCCAGCTTCACGATCCCTGCTATACTTGACCCCATCACCGCAGCCACTGTGTCAATCCATCTCATTGAGAGCCTTATCCTCCTTTGTCGACCCTCCACCTTACCAAGCATGACATTGTTCTCCAGTGAATGGTCCTTTCTGACAACATGACCAAAGTAGGTGAGACAAAATCTGGCCATTCTCACTTCCACAGAGCATTCCAGCTGCACTTCCTCCAGGACAGATTTGTTAAGTTCTTTTAGCAGTCCATGGTACTTTCAGCATTCTTCACCAGCACCACAACTCAAAAGCATCAATTCTTTGATTTTCCTTATTCATTGCCCACCTCTCATGTGCATATGAGGCGATTGCAAATATCATGGTTTGTGTCAGGTGCACCTTAGTCCTCAAGGAGACATCTTTGCTCCTCAGCACTTGAAAGAGGTCATTTTGCAGCTGACTTGGCCAGTGCTATACGTCGTCTGATGTCCTGACAGCTGCTTCCATTGGCGTTGATTGCAGAACCAAGCAATGTGAAGCCTTTGACAACTTCAATCTTTTCTGCATTTATCATGATGCTGCTTATTGGTTCACTTGTGAGGATTTTTGTTTTCTTTGTATTGAGGTGCAATCCATACTGCAGACTGTATTCTTCAATCTTCATAAGTAAGTGCTTCAAGTCAGCCTCACTTTCAGCAAGCAAAGTTGTGTCATCAGTGTACTGCAGGTCCTTAATGATTCTTCCTCCAATCCTGATGCTGTGTTCTTCTTCATATAGCCCAGCTTCTCAGATTATTTGCTCAGCATATAGATTGAGTAAGTATGGTGAAAGGAT
>NW_006922006.1:1144798-1146512 GCF_000298275.1 Orycteropus afer afer
AACAGAATCCAACATCATATTAAAAAAATAAATAAATAAAATACATCATGACAAATGGCATTCACACCAGGTATGCAAAGATAGTTCAACATTAGAAAAACAATCAATGTAATCCACTACATAAATAAAATAATGGAAAAGAACCACATAATCCGCTCAATCCATGAAGGAAAGGTATTTGATAAAATCAAAAACACCATTACTGATAAAACTCTCAGGAAAATAGAAATAGAAGGGAAATTCCTCAACATAATTAGGAGCACATACATAAAACCACCAGTCAACATTATTCTCAATGAAGAGAGACTAAAAACATTCTCCTTCTGTGGTAGTTAAGGTTATATGTCAACTTGGGTGGGTCTGGTTTTGAGTGGCTGGGCAGGTGGTGGGTAGTTTTTCCCCATGATGAGACTGACAATCAACTTCATGGTGGAATCTGCCACAAGCAGCTGAGTAGCTGCTTTAAGGATGTAGTCTGCTTTAAGTATAATAAGGAGAAGCTTTGGGAATGGTCTGTAGCTTTTGGTATGCTTGAAACCTGAATGTAGTCATCATTGTTTAGCAGTCTGCCATGTTGTCTGTTGATCTTGAGATCATAAATGGACTTGAATTAGTGGCCTGCCATGTGGCTTAATAATTTTGGGACTGTGCTATTTCATTTGTCAACAACCTTGGGTTTGTCAGCCTGAGCAGTTAGCAGCTGCCTGAGTGAAGAGACGCCTCCAGCACCAATGGGCTGGGAGCAAGAGGCAGAGTTGTAGGCCAAGGTTGAGGGGCTTTCACCCAGGCCTAACAGTGGGCACTTTGAACTCAGACTTATAGCCTCCACAACTGTAAGAGTATTAACTCCTCTTTCTTAAAGTTTCCCACTTGTGGTATTTTCTGTTAGAGCAGCACAGAGTAATCAAAACACCTTGCGAATGGGAACCAGACACTGATGCCCTTTGTCACCACCCCTATTCAATATTGTATTGGAAGTCCTACCCGGAGCTATAATGTAAGAAAGGGAAATAAAGGCATCCAAATTGTTAAGGAAGAAGTAAAACTCTCTCTATTTGCAGATGATGTGATCCTATACCCGGAATGTCTCAGAGACTCAACAAGAAAGCTACCAGAATTAATAGAAAGATTGAGCAAAGTGGTGGGGTACCAAAAAAATCAATCTCTACACCAACAGAGAAAACTCTGAAGAGATCCAGAAAACAATACCATTTACGATAGACACCCAAAAGGTAAAGTATTTAGGAATAAATCTAAGCAGACATTTATTCAAAAGACCTATACAAAGAAAACTACAAAACACTACTACAAGAAACCTACATGAATGGAAGAACATTTCATGCTCATGGATAGGAAGGCTTAACATTGTGAAAATGTCAGTGTTATCCAAAGTGACGTACATATGTGAGGCAATCTCAATTCAGATTTCATTGCCAGTCTTTAAAGATATGGACAAACTAATCATCAACTTTATATGGAAATGAAAGAGGCCCTGGATAAGCAACGCTACTGGAAGAGAAAAACAAAGTAAGAAGCCTCAGACTTCCTGATCTCAAAACTTACTATACAGCCATGGTAGTCGAAACAGCCTGGTATTGGCACAATGACACATATATAGGCTGCAGTGAATTGCTTGATGTGGCCCTTCTAGCCATTGTCCTCCCTTCTGTGATGTTTTGTAAATCCCATTATCCATGCCTGTTTGGGGTGGTGT
>NW_006922006.1:1147052-1155950 GCF_000298275.1 Orycteropus afer afer
TTAATGTCTGAAATGATGGAGTGGGATGGTAGTTTGGACATTTGGGACATCTTTGACCTCCGCCTCATGGGGACCGGCCTCGTGCTGATCTTTCTAAGAGAAATTGTTCAAGCATAGGCCAATGGAACAGAATTGAGGACCCAGAAGTAAACCCAACCATTTAGGAACAAGTGGTCTTCCAAAGAAGGCAGAAATCCATTAAATGGGAAAGAGATAGTCTCTTTAACAAATAATGTTGGCAAAACTGATATCTATTTGTAGAAAAATGAAGCAAGATCCATACCTCACACCATATACAAAAACTAACTCAAAATGTGTTGAAGACCTAAAAGTAAAATCTAAACCTATAAAGATCATCAAAGGAAAAATAAGGGAAAACCTTAGGGGCTTTAATGAATGACATAAATAGATTAGCAAACATAACTAAAAATGCACAAACAGCAAAAGATAAACTAAATGACTGTGACCTCCTAAAAATTAAACACTTATGTACACCAAAAAACTTCTCCAAAAGAGTAGAGAGAGGACCTACAGACTGAGAAAAAATTGGGGGCAATGACATATCTGACAAGGGATTAATCTCTAAAATGTATGGAAAACGTCAACACCTCAACAACAAAAAGACAAAAAATCCAATTGAAAACTGGATAGAAGATATTAATAGACACTTCACAAAAGAAGGTATATGCCTGTAAATCATTAGCCATTAGAGAGATACAAATCAAAATAACAGTAAGGTATCATCTCATCCCAGCAATAACAGCAAAGTTCAAAAAATAGAAAACCAGAAATGCTGATGAGGGTGTGGAGAGATTACAACTTTCTTTCACACTGATGGAACTGTAAAATGGTGCAACCACTGTAGAAAATGGTATGAGCTTCCTTTAAAAGTTGGAAAGAATACCAAATGATACAACAATCACCACTGCTAGGCATTTATCCTACAGAAATAACAGCCATGACACAAATAGTTATATACACATCCATGTTCGTAGCAGCATTATTCACAATAGCAAGAAAAAGGAAACAACATAAATGTCCATCAATGGATGAAGAGATTAACTATGGTACGTGCACACAAAGGAATACTATGCAATGTTGCAGAACAGTGAAGAATCCATGAAACACCTCATCATATTGATGAACCTGGAAGACATTACACTAAGTGAGATATGTCAATCACAAAAGGACATATATGAGACTACTATTATTAAAAGTCAATAAATGATTTACATACAGAAAGAAACATTCTTTATGGTTACCAAGGATGGGGGCGGGGGGAGAGTAAATCACTAACTAGCTAGACAGTTATTGTTGTCATTGTTGTTATGTGCCATCGAGTCAGTCCCGACTCATAACGACCCCCTCCTTGGGTTTCTGAGGTGGTATCACTGCAGAAGTAGATTGCCCAACCTTCCTTCCAAGGAGTGGCTGGTGGGTTTGAACCGCCAGCCTTCTGGTTAGCAGTCAAGTGCCTTAGGCACTATGCTTGTATGAAGGGAAAGGCAATATACAATGAGAGGTCAGTACAACATGTACAAGGAGAAGGAAGACACTGGGGGATGCACTAGAGTAAAAGATAACCAAGGTAACTATCACTGTCTACTCAATCTTGCAATAATAGCAATAGGAGATAATATCTGCAAGTAGATTCATAGGTAGACATGCTAGCTGAATATATGTGGGAAGGTGATGAATGTATACTTATGATAGGTCAGCAGAGGATATTTCTACATATGGACTTATATGTGCTGCAAATATTTCCAAGGATACTGTATGATACAGGTGACGAGGTTCTGAGAACTTTTTAGCCATAACCAAATACCCCGAGGGAATGAGTTACTGGGCCTGGGAACTTAGGATCACAAACTCAGAAGACATCTTGGTCAATTGGCATAACATAATCCACAGAGGCAACGTTCCGCATCCTGCTTTGGTGAATAGTGACGGGAGTCTTAAAAGCTTGCAAATGACCATCTAAGATGGAACTATTGCTCTCCTCATCAAGAGCAAAGAAGAGTGAAGAAAATCAAAGACTCAAGGAAACAATTAGTCCCGAGGACTAATGACCCACATGAACCACAGCCTCTGATACCCTGAGACCAGAAGAACTAAGTGATGTCCAGCTACTACTACTGACTGCTCTGAAAGGGCTCGTAGTGGAAGGTCCTAGACACAGAAGGAGACAAAAGCACAAAATTTTAAATCATAAAAAAGACCAGGCTTACTGGTCTGATATACCAGTGGAACCACTGAGACTGGCCTTTAGACACCCTTCAAACCTGGAGCTGAACCCACCCCTTGGCATCAACTTTCAAACAAACAATAGACTGGCCTGTAAAGTCAATAACTGCACCAGGGAGGGAATGTACTTCTCAGTACAATCAACCATATTAGACCAAAGGGCAGCATTTGCCCAAAAGCAAAGCTCAGAAGCCAGGAAGGGGCAGGAAAGGACAACTGGAAATGGGAAACTCAGGGAGGAAACAACAGTTATGTTGAGGGGATTGCAACCAGTGTCACAAAACAGAATGAAATAAAAAAGAAAACACTATGGAACACACATTCTCTTCTGACACTCATGGAGTCATCTTGAGCTGGGATCAGCTAGTCGGCAACGGGTGGTGATAGAATTTATAATGACAGCATGTGTCATACTGACATTAAGAGAGCAGCCACTATGCACAAGATACTATTCTGGGTGTTTCATATAAACTCACTCGTTTACTTCTCAAAACAACCTTCACAGGACATCCTGTTACCACCCTTTGCATAGACTGGGAAACAGAGGTTTGCAGAGATAAGCAACTTGGCTTGGGTTTCCAGGATCTGTCCACATGGTCCCAATCACTATCACCTTGTTCATGAATATGGTAATAATGACAGCTACCTGATAGCAAGCATAGTTTTTATCTCCAAAATTTTTCTAAATGCTTTACTTGCCTAACCTCTTTTACCTGGACAAAAAAGTGAGCAGTTGAATTTCAATAAAGATCTTGGCAAATGACTGCAATATTGACTTGGAAACAATACATATGTTCTCCTTTTTGTTGTGTCACCTTTATTTGTCGTGGCCTGTCTACAGGTACGGGGGGGGTAGCCGAGATGCCCAGGGCCACCATCCGAACCAAACTCTACTGAGGCACCTGTGCCCATCAAAGAACTATTTCCCCTTGCACAGGTTTAAGTTACAAAACAAGTCATGTGAACCAGCTTTGCTCCCTGCTCTTCATTACCATCTGCCTAACCTGTGCTTTCCCTTTGCCCAAATTTCATTTCTCATTGTTAATTTATTTCCTCTTGCTGTATGTTATGCATTTTTATAAGCCACTTTAAATCTCTTTTGGAAAGATGTATTGATGAATAAATAAACACAAAATAAAATTGCCGGATGCCAGGCTAATCAGAATCATCAGCCCTATCAGAATCTAGACCCAAAAAATACTGCCAGAGGGCTTTGCCAAACGGGTTCTGGAAAGACAGTGCTCTGACAGTGATCCATCCCAAATCAGGCCAATCTACGGACAGTGGGAAAGGCAGATGCTCAAGGGAGGAAATGGAAACACTGAGAGTCCGGGTCTGCACTACCTTAGCCGGCTCCTGGAATCATCATCAATCAAAATCCCAAAGCAGTGACCTGGGCCTCTGGGGCAGTGAAGGTTATGTGTCAACTTGGCTTGGCCTGGATGAGTGGGTGGGCAGCTGGTTGTAGTTATTCCCCATGATGACACTGGCGATCAGCTCCATGGTGGGATCTGCCATGAGCAGCTAAGTGGCTGCTTTAGGGGATATGGTCTGCTTCCAGTATATGAGAAGTAGCTTTGGGAATAGTCTGTAGCTTTTTGACGTGCTTGGACCCTGCGTATAGCTAAGTCTTCATTTAGCAGCCTGTCATGTTTCCTGCTAATCTTGGGACTGTCTCTAGATTTGAACTAGTGGCCTGCCATGTTGTTTTCATTTGTCAACCTTGGACTTGTTAACCTCAGCAGCCAGCCACTGCCTTAGTGAAAAACACTTCTAGCTCCAGTGGGCCGGAAGCAAGAGGCAGAGCCCAAGGTTGAGGGGCTTTCACCTAGTCCCTAGAGCTGGCACTTTGAACTCAGCCTCCTAAACTGTAAGAAAATGAATCTGTTTGGTAAGATCACCCATTTGTGATATCTTCTGATAGAGCTGCACTAGGTAACCAAAAGAGCCTCCATGTTAAGATAATGAGCATTCAGGGAGGGAGAGGTCTCTGGACTCATAACACACTTTAAAGTGATTTCTCCAATCATCAGATATGTCCATTTTGCAATAAGAAGGAAAACCAAGGTTTCCCAATGGCTGGAACGTTGGATCTTTCCAAGAATGGTTCCACCTGGCCTAGTGATGCATTGTCTAAATTCCTGAACTGGTCCAAAATTATTTATAATTCTAGGCAAAAGAACCAATCAATTCCTAGTGATTAAAATTAGGGAAAACAAACAGCAGCCCCACAAATCTCCAGAAGAGAGAAGAACCAACAGCAGTGAGGTCTTGGAAGAAATCATTTGGCCCCAGGCAATTTAGATAAAAGAAATTGATGAGAAAATATGATTAGAACACTAGAGCAGCAGTTTCCTGTTTTCGAAGCCCACAAAATAGTTGAAATTGCTGGGGTTTAAGAACGCACAGGAAGAAAACAAATCCTTAATGCTATCATGAACCCACCATCCTCCACGGTATTGGGCATTCTCACATTCTCAGTGATCTGTTATCTGATTGTTGATCCCGCACAGAAATATTTTACTTCCAGACAGGCCTCCCTTGGTGCACCTTTTTAACATTAGGTTATCTTTCCCCCATGCTAGTCATTATCTGGTCAAGGATACAGGCTCATTTTTGTATCAGCCAATGATAAACACACCTAGACTATGTAATCTTCATGCATTCCAAAACTAAGGGAAAAAGATCTCAAGATTATCTGGTCTTTGAGAGTATTGTTGCTCCCCAAGACCTCTACTAAGCCTCAGACAATTAACCAGGATTAAACAATAGAGAAATCCCTGCAGGGTTCGGTATTTAGTAGTCTCCACCTGTCCTTCAGAGCAGAGAAAGCATTGGTCCAGGAATCAAGAGGTCACTACAGATCAAAGTAGAATATATATGGGAAGATGTTTCTAAAAGTAAAGAGTCTGAACTTGGAAGGGATTGTTATTGCAACTATAAGTGCCCAGGGACCATCTTTATAATAGTACATACCGTGGAAAATATATAGCCATGGATCTGAAAAGTATTATGTAACTTAGCAAAACTAATCCACTTGGATCGTCCAAGTCAGTTTTAAAGCTATGTTAAAAAAGCACTGAGGGACAAATACAAAGGGTGTGTGCTGTGCCCAGAGTCATGTAGCCAGTCCTCTTGGCTAGAAGTATTCAGGAAAGATTTATAAAATATCTGGGCCAGGCAATATGCTAGACAGTGGATATATAGTGAGGAACATACAGAACTAAATAAATGTTTTTGATAGTGATTCTATTATAATCAAACTGGAATTATTTGCTTATACTGACTTGAACAAAAGGAAATAAATGAATGAGGTATAAGATGATTTGGTTACCATTTAAAGTGTTGGGAGCTCTGGTGGTGTATTGCCTAAGGCACTTGACTCCTAACCAGAAGGCTGGTGGTTCAAACCCACCAGCCACTCCTCGGAAGGAAGGTTGGGCAATCTACTTCTGTAGTGATATCCCCTCAGAAACCCAAGGAGGGGTCGCTATGAGTCAGGTCCGATTCGACAGCACATACAAAACAACAACAAATTTAAAGTGCTAAGATACACTTGGGAGCTCTGGTAGCATAGTGGCTAAGACACTTGCCTGCTAACCAGACGGCTGGCGGTTCAAACCCACCAGCCACTCCTCGGAAGGAAGGTTGGGCAATCCTACTTCCGTAGTGATAACTGCCTCGGAAACCCAAGGAGGGGTCGCTATGAGTCGGGGCCGACTCGACGGCACATAACAACAACAACAACAACAAGATACACTTAGTCTTTAACATCCAAATGTTGAGAAAGCACAGAAGCTCCTCTATGTCCAGGTAAGAATTTGGTTCAGGCTAGAAATAAAAATAGAGCCTCTATTCAAAAGCTCTCTGTTTCCTGCAGAAATTTGTTTGGAAAAATGTTTCACTTTGTCATTTTATATATGAGTTGAATTAAAACTTGTAAGAACATAAGAAAATAGGCCTGGTCAGTCTCCTTGAAAATGGCAGAAAAGCAGGACCAGCATGGTGTAAGGGACCAGAATGGTTTGAAGTTCTATCAAAGTGGGGTCAAATCTCAGCCAGTCAATTATACTCTCTGGGCTTGCATTTTCCCACTTACAAGATGGGTCTAATACTACCTGATTCACAAGAGACTTGTGAGGATGAAATGCATGGCATACATGTGTGTTCTATAAACGGTGCTTTTGTTGCATACGATGAAAAGTACAAATTCCCAAAAATTGCAAATTACTTTCATAAGCTCCCACTTAAAACATTTTACCCCCGTTTGATCTTCACACAATCCATTTTCAGATGAGGAAAGTGGGACTAAGAGAGGTCAACTGACTTGTCCAAGGGTCAAGTAGCTAGAAAGAGAAGTAACCAAATTAGAACCCAGAACCATTTTCACCAAAGCACTCAACCCCTCATCATCATGGTGGCTGCATTGATGCAGATGCCCCATCTGAAAATGGGAGGGGGGAGAGAGGACAGAAAAAAAAACAACTTAAAAGTTGAATTCTTGTGGTTCTCCTTCATTTTGTAACCTTACAGTAAGCTTCTAACGTAGCCTGTAAAGGCTGTCCAAAGGTTGAACTCAAATATCTTACCCTTCTCCTTCACTGATGCCTGCTCACTCTGACCCATCTGCTCCAAAATGCAAGTGAGTAGTAAAATCTTGGAAAATAAAGTCATCTCTAGAGACTATGGTTCCACTTTCCTGCTTCAGGCAGATGAAGTACCAGTACCCTCACCTCAGAGAGAGGAAAGAAATCCAGTGATAAGGAGCATCTTTCCCATATTCCAACAGCCGATGGAAAAAGTGGGGTCTCTGATAGTATGGACAGATGTTTTCCTGGTGCTCGGGCTGCTCCTCCCTGCAGAGCTTTGACCACAGCTGTTCTGTTGTCCAGAGCCACTCAAGCCCCCTCTCTGCTTCCCAAAGCATGGTGAGAACAGATGAAATGGCCTTTAAAGAGGGACTCGGAAGAGAGAGAGTTGTGGTGCTGGAGGTACCTATGCAGAGCCTTACAAGGTGTGAACATGGTCAACTAGCTCTAGAGCTCTGGCTGAGGCTCTTTCACCATCTAATCGTCATAGAGCTTTCCCCAAGTCATCATCCAGCTGAGTAGTTCCTCAAGGAGAGACCTCAGTGCTCTATGCCTTAAGGGTGGGTCACCCAAGCACCCAAAGAGTGACCTCTGAGTTTCAGGAACTTGAGATGTACCTCCTAACCCAGGCAGAAGTCACTTCCACAGCATCACAGACAGTGATCTTTGACCTGACAGTGACCCTTTTTGGATTAGTCTCGTTTCTTGGGCCTGAACAATTCTGTTGTGGTTGTTGTCAGGTGCTGTTGAGTCAGTTTCGACTCACAGTGACCCTGTGTACAACAGAATAAAACACTGCCCAGTCCCGTCCAGCCTCACAATCGTTGCCACACTTGAGCCCATCGCTGCAACCCCTGTGTCAGTCCATTTTGTTGAGGGTCTTCCCTTTTTTCACTGACCCTCCACTTTACCAAGCATGATATCCTGCTCCAGACACTGGTCCCTTCTGACAACATGACCAAAGCATCAGAGGCAAACAATTCTAGTGATGGGGAAACTGCTCTCCCACGTACAGCTTCCAGCTCTTTGTAAGGGCAGTGCCATCAACTGAATCCTTACAAATACCTGCAAGAGTTTTACATGTTCTCTGGAGATTCAACAGGAGTCGCTGCTTGTTCTTTCTATTTTCTCAATTTATATTTAAAAAGCCTCCCTATTTTTCCATGTGGTGTCACCTACATGGAGTCCTTGGGTGGCACAAACAGTTAAGTGCTCAACTACTAGCTGAAAAGTTGGAGGGCCAAACTCAACCAGAGACACCTAAGAAGACAGGCCTTGTAATCTGCTTCAGAAAGGTGGCTGCCTTGAAAACCTTATGTTCTACTCAGCACATAGAGTGTCACTATGAGGCCGAATTGCCTCAATGGCAAGTAACAACAACAACAGTCACCTGAAGCAGGTATGATGGGAATTATCTGTTTCATTTCATAGATGAGAAAACTGAGATCCAAAGATCTCAGCGACTTGCATCCTTGCAAAGAGGAAGTGAGTCTACAACTCCTCGCACGTTGTGCTCCCCAGCATTCCACACTTGCTTTGGCCCTACTCCCTAAAGCAGCAAAAAAGATACATCTGTTTGACATGAAAGGAGACCAAAGCTCAGCTTATCAAATATATTTCTAACCTGGACTATGATTCATTTCTCTCTGCTCAGCAATGACCACACTTACGTTTGGTAGAACCAAGAGGTCCCTCACCCGAGGCCAGAAGGCAGAGCGTGGGCAGAACGTGGTGTTAAGTGGGATCCACAGGGACAGACATCTTCGGCACCTGGAGCCTGAGAGAACCAGCATCCACAGAAGCAGCAATTACTAGGATCTCTGTCCTTTCCTGGGTTGGATCTTATGCTCCAGGAAGGCAATTAGAAGACTGGGGCAGGGGGATTTTGCATTGCTTGAGGTCCTCTAATCAGGCCCTAAGCTTCTAATTAGCTTTCTCTGCTTCCCAGGGGACAGCAACTTCCTAAAAGAGGTACTGCAAGATTGTTGTTGTTGTTGGTAAGTGCCGTCGAGTCGTTTCCGACTCATAGCGACCCCATGCACAGCAGAACGAAACACTGCCCGAT
>NW_006922006.1:1171335-1176447 GCF_000298275.1 Orycteropus afer afer
AAAAAAAAAAAAAAGAAAGAAAGAAATGTAAATCATTATAATCAAATGAGCCCTGTTAACAGTAAGAGGCGAAAACACTCAAAAGTAAAAAGCAAACTCACTGCCGTCAAGTGGTATCCAACTCATAGTGACCCCTTCTTGGGTTTCACCTGTTATCACTGTGGAAGTATATTGCCCAACCGTCCTTCCGAGGAGTGGCTGGTGGTTTTGAACCGCCAGCCTTCTGGTCAGCAGTCAGATGCCTTAGGCACTACATTACCAGATCTCCTGGAACATGGTTATTTAGCTATAAGCTCTGTCAGTAGACTGCTGGGGTTCAAATCTTATCTCTACCTTGTAAATTTAAGTAAGTATGTCACCTCTCCGTATCTACTTCCTGGAGTAGCACCTAACAATAACAATAACATGATCTTCTTTTAAATATTCATGAAAACCAAATTATAGCTTGTGGACATATAAATATGTAAATTTTTTATTTCTAAAGATGTTATCCATTTTTTAGATACATTTTATTTTTTAGAGAAGTTTTAGATTCACCAAAAAAAATTAAAACAAAAATTGAGCATAAAGTACAGAGTTCCTCTCTCCTGCCAGGACACTGTTTCACCTGTTATTAATATAGTATATTCGTGTGGTAAGGAGCCCTGGTGACACAGTGGTTAAGTGCTTGGCTTCTAACCCAAAGGTTGGCAATTCAAACCTCCTGGCCACTCCATGGGAGAATGACATGGCAGTCTGCTTCTCTGAAGATTTACAGCCTTGGAAACCCTATGAGGCAGTTCTACTCTATCCTATTGGGTTGGTAGGAGTCAGAATCAACTGGACAGCAATGGGTTTTTTTGTTTTTGTTTTGGTTTTGGTTTATTCATGTGATAACAACAACTAACCACAAAATCCTTAGTTTACATCAGGGTTCACTCTGTATTGTACAGTCCTATGAGTTTTGACAAATGCTTAATGTCATGTGTCTACCATTACAGATTAAGCGTAGTGCCCAAAGCACTTGACTGCTAACCAGAAAGCTGGCGGTTCAAAGCCACCAGCCACTCCTCGGAAGGAAGATGGGGCAATCTACTTCCATAGTGATACTGCCTCAGAAACCCAAGTAGGGGTCGCTATGAGTCGGGTCCGACTCGATGGCACATAACAACAACAACAACAACAACAACCATTACAGAATCCTACACAACAGTTTCACTGACATAAAAATGCCCTGTGCCCCACTTATTCATCCCTCGCTGTCCCTGGATCTCCATCAGCTCCCAAAGCCCCTGAAAACCACTGATCTCTTCACTGTCTTTATAGTTTTGCCTTTTCCAGAATGTCATACAGTTGGAATCATACAGTGTGTAGCTTTTTAAGACAAATGCCTTTCACTTAGCAATACACATTTAAGGCTCCTCCATGTCTTCTTTTATCTTGATGCTTCGGTTCTTTTTACTGCTAACTAATACTCATTGCATAAATATACCAGACTTAATTTATCCACTCATCTACTGAACATCTTGGTTGCTTCCAATTTGGGGTGATTATGAATAATGATACTATAAGCATCCATGTGCAGGTTTTCATGTGGACATATATTTTCAACTCATTTGAGTAAATACCTCAGAGCATGATTGCCAGCTCATGTGATAAACCAGTGCCTACCTTTGTGATAAACTGCCAGATCTACTTCCAAAGTAACTGTATCATTTCCATGTTGCTCCATATCCTCGCCAGCACTGGGTGTTGTCAGTGTTTTAAATTTTAACCATTCTAATGTGCTCTACCTCATTGTTGGTTTAATTTGCAATTCCCTAATGATATGCACATATTTTATTATAACATGGTTATATCTTAAACTTGTTTTATGTAGGGTGTGAGATATAACTCGAACTTATGTTTTCTCAAAAGTTAACCAATTGTCCCACCATGAACAATTTAATAAACATACCTCTCTCCACTGATATAAAACACCAACTTTATTATACACTAAATCCTAAATCTTCATATGTACTTGGATACGTTTCTGAGATTTTCAACGTGTTCTAACTATTCGCATGCCTCAAAAAGATTGTTTTAATGATTGAAGCATCTTAGTAAGCTTTTCTCAAAGGTGGATTAATTACCCTCTTTTCTGCTTTTCTTCTTTTTCCAGGTTTTCATGGCTTTTTTTTGGCCCATTTATCCTTTCCATTATACTGCAGACATTGAAATATCTTTTCTTTATAATAATATATAATTTTTCTAACAAATTCCCACACAAAGATGATGAAAGTGGCATCCCTTTCATAAAACCCACTGAATCTCATTTTAAGAGTTTAGTATGCAATTTCCAAGATATTTCAATACGTATTAAAACATATAAAACAATAAACACTCAGAGTTGGTGTCAGGATCTTTTTAAGTTAAAATTGTTATGAAGCTCAATAAAATTGACTTAAGAAATTGAAAAATAAATTTTACTGACGTGAGTAACTGAAAATATTTAGTGTTTCTAAACCTCCTTTTTCTCATCTGTATAACCAAGATGAATGTTCCTCTCTCATAATGCTTCTAGGAGGCTGAAATGAAATAAAGCCTTTAAAGCAATTAGCATAGAACCTAACTCAAGTCAAAAGCTCAATAGAAGTTAACAATAGTATTTTGAGATATTGAGCCCACTATGGTGAGTTGTTATTGATGGCTTCAGGCACAATTAGTTGATGTCATCAGACCACAATCTCTTTCTCTCTTTCTCTCTCTCTCAACTTTTTATTATACTTTTTTGTGAAGTTTACAGAGCACATTAGCTTTCCATTCAACAATTTACACATATCTTGTTTTGTGACATTGGTTACAATCCCTTCAATGTAACAAATCTTCCTGCTTTCTTCTGGGTTCCCCGTTTCCTTTCCATCCTTCTTCCCGGTCCCTTCCAGCCAACTGAATATTGCTTTGGATAAATGCTGCCCATTTAGTCTCATAGGTAGATTCTACTGAGCAGTGCATTCCTCCCGGGTGTTATTATTCACTTTGTAGGCCTGTCTATTGTTTGCCAGAAAATTGATCTCTGGGATGGGTCAGTGCCTGCCACGAAGGGTGTCTAAGGGCCACAGCCTCAGAAGTTCCACCAGTCTCTATCAGACCAGTAAATCTTGTCTTTTTTTTTATTATTATTATTTTCTACTTTTTTTTTTTTCCTCCCTATCTATCCAATCTCTTCTATTTTGATCCAGATCAGAACACTCAGCAGTGGTAGGTAGGTATCATCTAGTTCTTCTGGTTTCAGGCTAATAGAGGCTGTGGTTTGTATGGCCCTTTAGTCCTTTGGACTAATTCTTTTCCTTGATTCTTTGATTTTCTTCACTCTTCTTTGCTTTGAATGAGGATAGACCAATAGTACTGACCATCATCTTCCTTGCTCCATCTCTTAATTTCTCTCTGTAGGGCTCAAGTCTCTTTGGTAGTCCTCAAAAGTCTCAGACATGAATACTCAAAAGTCTAGCATAAACCAAGAGTATCCTGAAGAATTCTGGTTCCCAGAGCAGTACACTCACCCCAGCTGCTTTGAATGTTGGCTGCTAATGACGCACAGTGACAACTTCCTCTGGAGGGTAAACCAAAGAACCTGCTTCTCCCAAAAATGCCTGAAAGGTCACACGCTCAGCTTTTGGATGATTGATATGCTCAGCAAATTGCCAAATCCTCAGCCTGAAGGCACAACTAAGTTTATGGTACAATCCACACTTTAGAGGTCCCTACAGGAGCAGAACAAAGATAGACACCAGCTGAAAGGATATCTTTGCTTAGTCCTTTCCTGCTTCCTTTACCTCGTCACAGATTTTGTCTGTGAGCACTTCCTCAATGCACAAAGATTACTGCCTCAGTCTTTTCTTTTAAGTAAGCTCACCTAGATATATTTCTTCCTCAAAAATCCAAACTGAAGTTCTGGGCATGATGCTTACATATCAGTAACAACAGAAACAATAATGAAATACATTAAAGCATCCCAGATCCTCTCAAAAATGGAGGAGGGATAAATGCCATGCAATCATCTACTACCACAAGTTCCCCCCATAAGAAAAAACAAACTAAACCCATCACTGTGGCTTCTGAGTCATGGAGACCCCATGTGCTTCAAATAGAACTGTGCCCCACCGAGTTTTCTTGGCTGTAAACTTACAGAGCTCTGGTGACATAGTGCCTACGATATTTGACTGCTAACCAGAAGGTTGGCTGTTTAAACCCACCAGCGACTCTGTGGAATTGACTTCTTTGTTGTTGTTGTTGGTGGTGGTGGTGGTGGTGGTGGTGGTGGTGGTGGTTTTACCACATTCTTAAATAAGGGTCTAGGGATGAGTTGGAGAGATGCAGGAAAAATGGAGCAGGCACTTATGGATATCACATATCCATTAGTCCTTTCGCTGCCTAAAGAGTTATTTTCTGCACCTTTGGGCTGCTAACTCATCAATTCACAAATTTGGATACATATATTGGAATTATCTGGGAAGGCATACCCAGGCCCCATTTCTAGAGAGTCTTATTTAATTGGCCTGGGCATCCAGAGGTTTTAAATCTCCCCTAGCTCTGGTGGTGCAATGCGTAAGACATTTGATTGCTAACCAGAAGGCTGGAGGTTCAAACCTACCAGCCACTCCTTGGAAGGAAGATTTGGCAATCTGCTTCCATACAGATAATGCTTCAGAAACCCAAAGAGGCGACACTATGACTCAAATCAACTCCATGGCAGTGAGTCTGGTTTTGGGGTTTTTAAGTGACCAAAAGAAACATCGTAATAAATGGAGAAAAGATTGAAGTTGTCAATTTCATTTTACTTGGCTCCACAATCTATGCCCATGGAAGCAGCAGTCAGGAAATCAGATGACGTATTGCATTGGGCAAATCTGCTACAAAAGACCTCTTTAAAATATATTTTTTTTTTATTATTGTGACTTGGGTCAAGATTTACAGAGCAAATTCACTTTCCATTTAACAGTTTACATATACTTTGTCTCATGACATTGACCACAGTTTACCACAATGCAACAGCTTCCCTCCCACTTCCTCCCCATAGTTACCTCTTCCCAGTGTCCATCCCTCCATGGACTCCTGCCCCCTGAGCTGTCTCCCTGTACATAAGCAGCCCTT
>NW_006922006.1:1179822-1190008 GCF_000298275.1 Orycteropus afer afer
CTTCCCTTCAAGGCTCAGGGGTCTAGGATTATCTTCTGTGTCTGTGTTAATTGGTTTCCCTTTTCTTTGTTGAAGAGGGTCTGTGCAGTCCTTCTGCCTAGTCCGCCATCTTGCTGGAACTCTGGAATCTACTTCTATAAAGATTTACTGCCTTGGAAACCCAAAGAGGGTTGCTATGAGTCAGAATCAATTCAATGGCAGTAATTTTGGTTTTCGGTTTTGGTTTAATCTTATAGAAGCAGATCACCAGACCTTTCTTCCACAGCCCTGATGGGTATATTTGAACTACCAATCTTTCTTTCAGAAAGAGAAGTAATGAAAAGCAAACTGATTGAGCCACTCAAGGACTTATAAGATCACACACACAGACACACATCACTGTAGAGTCAATTTCAATTCATGCCAACAATTTAGGACCAAGTAGAATTGTGCCCTAGGGATCCAAGGCTGCAATCTCTACTTTTGCTGCATCTTTCTTCCCCAGAGTAGCTGGTGGGATTGAACTGACAACTCTTTGGTTAGCAGCTGAATGCATAACCACTGTGCTGCCAAGGCTCCTATAAGTTCCCAGGTGGTGTTTAATGGAATATTCTTATTAAAGACTCTTCTACCTCTCTCTCTCTTTTCCTGAACCAACTGCCACTCTATCCTAGTTACCACTCTAGGGAATATTTGCAGTACAGTGCAAGTACTCTCAAAAAAAAAAAAAAGACACCTTGTTGCCATCAAATTGATTCTGACTCATAGCAATCCTGTAGGACAGAGTAGAACTGCCCCATAGCATTTCCTAAGCTGTAATTCTTTGTGGAAGCAGACTGCCTCATCTTTGTCCCACGGAGCAGCTGATGGGTTTGAAGACTTTTTGGTTAGCAGGCAAGAGTTTTAACCACTGCGCCACCAGGTCTTCTCATCATGTACTCTTAGCACACCCTTATTTCAACAGATATTTAACTACAGGAGATGATAATAAATATTGTAAAATGCATGGGAAGTTTGAATTTCCTGTACGGCCAGGACTCCTCGGCTGTGGCTGCCTCCCTTCTTTGCAGTATATTCCCGCATCATCTGACACCTGCAGTTACAAAACCACTCTGGCTAGCTGACTGTTTGCTAATCATTGCAGGGTTTTTTAGCCAGCCATGTTCCCTGGGAGTAAATAGGGGCATGTGGTCTCTCTGAGACTCTGATTCTACAATACTGAGCTGATGGAAGCACAGAGGATAGAGAAATGAATCCACTAAACAGGACATGTGTTATTAGGAGGGAGCAAGATGGTTCCTCTGGGAAACCACAGTCTAACTGGGGAGAAGAGACGAACTGCCAAGAAATAGCCATGAACCAGTAAGACAAATGGAATTAAGTGCTAACTGGTATAGTTCTAATGAAGGGGTTGTGGGTTTCAGAGACCAGAGAAAAGATGAGAGCTGTAGCCACCAGAAAAACCCTTTTCCTGTGGAAACCCTGGAAAAGCATATCATAGGAAGGTGAACTAATAAGCTACTCAGGGTGGGGATTCACTGAAGCACATCTTTTGTTTAGACTGCCCCAGCTTCATTTCCGCCTGAACCACTAAGCATCCTTCCTCATGGAATTCAGAGCAGGCGATGTAGCCTGGTTTCAGCCCCTGAGATGGGACTTGATCTCAGGACTGAGAACGGGTAGAGTACAAAGACAGCTTCCCAGGAATCATCGACTCTGAGTCCCCTTGACTACCTGTGGGACAGCAGGAGATTACCCAAGGGCCAGGGACAACGAAAAACATCATTCACTGTCTGCAGAAGCTAGAGACTCACTGTCTGCAGAAGCTAGAGACGAGTTTTATGACTAACAACAGGATTTAGGAGCGGCCATGAAATCTCACAAGATTTGCTTTTATTCTCTCAGATGCAGAGAGAAGAGGAGATAATGAGCCCCGACTGAAGTGTGTTCTCCCTAACAGGGTGGCCTTTTCCCAGGAGCCCTGGGTCCATCCCAGGTGCTAACTCATGATGCAGGGACAACCTTTGAGCTCAATGCATCCTTCCCATAAAACCATCCCCCAAAGCGTTTAAAATATCCCACTGGTTTGCTTAAAAAGAACAAAGCCTAAAAATCTACCTCTCTGTCAGACATACTCATCTATTTGGGCTATCTTAGCTGCTTTCTACAAGATTTCAAACAATCTTACATCCTCTGAATCCAACTGGACTTATTTCAGGTAATTAAGACATAATTTCATCCCAGTAACCTTAGGAAGAGACCTGCTCTGATGTAAGATCCACACAAACTGGTGAAGTGAAAGTAGGCAGAGAATCTGGCCATTGTCGTTGGAACTTGTCACCTGATGGCACTGAGTATGGGCTGGAATTTCAGCTCTTGTATGAAATACACACATAGGCTAAATTTCTTTTGTTTCTTTTTTTTTTTAATCTACAGCTGCAATTTCTTTAGGCCTGTGTGTCAATAGGTAAATTTAGAAGATACAAATAGTTACATGGAATTGTACGCGGACAGGGACTTGACTAGGGAGCTTGGACCAGAGACTTCCCTGTAAGTTACTATGTTTCCTGTAATTATGCTGAGGTGGGGTAATCATGTATACTAGAGCTCTGACTTTGAAATCTGACAGACCTGAGTTAGAATGTGGCCTTTTACACTTATTCTCATGTGACCTTGGCTAAGTTACTTAACTATTCAGAGTCTTATCTTCCTCTTGTATATACTTGTATCATGAGGACATATGAGGATTATATGAGACAATGTACGGAGAATGTACAATATTATGATTAGCACCAAGTTACACTCAAGAAATGGCTGCCAGTGCTACAAAACGCAGTAGCATAGAGGTACAACACTTAATCTCTGGGGCCAGGGTGACCAGAGTTCAGCTTTAAACATCTCTTTCCAGAAGTGTAACCTCAGGCAAAATATTTAATGTTTCTAAATCTTAATTTCCTCATCTGTAAAATAAAGATAGGTGTCCATGGGTGCTTGTTATTGTTGTTGTTATGTGCCGTTGAGTCAGACCCGACTCATAGTGACCCCTTGGTTTTCCTAGGTGGTATCACTAGGGAAGTAGATTGCCCAAACTTCCTTCAGAGGAGTGGCTGGTGGGTTTGAACTGCCAACCTTCTGGTTAGCAGTCAAGTGCCTTAGACACTACACTACCAGAGCTCCGTGGGTGCTCCAAACGGTTAAACACTCTATTACTAGTTGAGAGTTTGGCAGCTCACACCCACCTAGGGGCGAGTCAGAAGACAGGCCTGGTGATGTGCTTTAGAATCATATCCTTGAAAATTCTGCACACGTGGGGTCGCAATGAGTTGAAATCAATTCAACAAAAGTAGCAACAACAAACCTCAGTGTTCTCATCTGTAAAACAAAAGCAAATGTTCCTCTCTCTTAGTGTTATTGTGAGGTTGCAATGAAATAAAGACTTTGAAGGGTTTAGCATGGTAACTATCTCAAGGCAAAAGCTCAATGAATGTTAACAATAATATTTTGAGACACTGAACCCCAAAAGATGGAGATAGTTAATTTTGTTGAGCTCCTTCACTCTCCTCAAAGGATTCAACCTTTGAAAGCAAAAGAAAGAGGATTTTAGGGGTAGATTCCAAGTTAGCAAGGAAATACCTAATTATAAAAATAACTACAGGAAAGAACCCTATAAATCATAAAGATACAGTAGAATGTGGGGAAACATCAAAACATACATTTTTCTCCTCACTTACTGACAGTCTCATTATCTGACATTTCACTTTTACAACAATACAAAAAATCCATTTGACTATTTTATACATTAACAACATACATCTAACAGTAACAAACACTGAGGTGTGAGACGAGAGTAACACTGGCTGTGATGGTTAAGGTTACCTGTCAGCTTGGCTGGGCCGTGATTCTCAGTGGTTTGGCTGTTATGTAACGATGTGATCATCCACCATTTTGTCATCTGATGTGATCATCCTCCATTTTCACATAATGCTGATTTTGCATAATGACCTGGTCTTTGGAACCTAACCATGTCAATGAGTGAGGAAAGGGTATAGTTGCACAGAATTTGCCATCAAACTTCTGGGATGCAGAACACAACTCTTCTTATTAAACTGGTGACCTTAGACAAGTTAATCTTCTACGGGTTCACATTCCTTATCTGTAAAAACAAGACAATAACACCTACTCAAAAGGTTGTTTTCAGCATTAAATAAGGTAATATATGCAAAGCACTCAAAGTTTTTAGGGGAATGTATAAGTAAAATATAAGAACAAGGAAGTCCATAACAAAATAATAACAAATTAGATTTTCTTGCAAACATGGACAAATCACAAAAACATTATATGTTTGGAAAAAGAAAGGAGATCTTGTGGTATAGTGGTTAAAAGCATTCAGCTACTAGCCAAAAGGTCATTGGTTAGAACCCACCAACTGCTCCATGTGAGAAAGATGAGGCAGTCTGCCTCCATAAAGATTTACAGCCTGGGAAACCCTATGGGGGCAGTTCTACTCTGTCCTAAAATGTTGCTATGAGTCAGAATTGACTCAATGGCAGTCATTTGGTGGAAAAACAAATAAAAAATTGGATTTATAGTACAATACTGTGTATGTACATTTTAAAGCATACCAGAAATACTGTATTTTCAAAGATACATATATTTCTAAATAGACATGAAAGAAATAAATATATGAAAGGATACACGTATGTGTGAATATATAGAGAGAAAGAGAGAGAATACACTAAAGAGGATGCCATGGAGAAGAGGGGAGGAAGTGGGGATGGAGAGAGATGAAGGGAAATAATAAAACAAAATAAAGAAGGACCTAGCCCCAAACAAAGGAGCTCTGGTAGCATAGTGCCTAAGGCACTTGACCGCTAACCAGAAGGCTGGCGGTTCAAACCCACCAGCCACTCTTCGGAAGGAAGGTTGGGCATTCCTACTTCCGTAGTGATACTGCCTCGGAAACCCAAGGAGGGGTCGCTATGAGTCAGGGCCGACTCGATGGCAAATAACAACAACAAAAACAACAGCCCTGAACAATGGTGCTAACTTTTGAGGAATATGTTTAACTCAATTCTGAACCCAAGATTCCATAAGATCATGTTTAAGTAACTATAAATCAATTGACATCACACATATTTTTGATAAGTAATAATTAGCAGCTAAAGGGTATGCATTTTTCTCATAGTACAGATAGTAGGAAAATTCTTTCAAGAGTCTCATTTAGTCCATATATTTAGACATACAAAAACATAGATGTGGTTTTCAGAGCATAAACTAAAGCCCAAAGAGGGAAAGAAAACTTTTTAAAGCCAGCCATCTCGTTAGTGCTTGTCTGTACATGGCAGCCATGGAGCTGGACCATAGCCACAGACCCTTCCAAAGAAACTAATTCAGTCCCAGAACCTACTGCTGGAGTGAGTGAGGTGGGGCTGGGGAAAATGATAAACAACCCTAGGTGGCCATGTCTTACATGACACATGACCACTGATTAGAGCTGGAGCAGGCCCCTGACCCAAGAGTCTCTTTCACTAGACCTGGCAGAAAACGTGTGCTGCCTGTTCCTCTACACACAGAGAGAGTAATGCTATCATAATGATTCTATAGGCTGGCTGGGGACTTTATCACAAGCTCAGATCTTCTTACTGAATGGTCCCAGAAGAATTAGATCTCAAGTGAGAGAGAAATACAGCAGCTGTTTATGGAAGCCAGGAACTGCCTGCTATACCCAGTCTGCAAACAACTACTTATTTGACTCTTTTACATTTAACTTTTCTGGATGTCATTTTTTTCATCTCCAGAATAATGTTAGTATTGATCATGTCCCACTCACAGAGAAGTAGAGGTAATCACAGACACTCGCAGATATAAAAACATAAAAAAATACAAAGGGGTATTATTAAGGGCAGAGTAGTTTTTATTCATATGGATTTATTTAACAATTGCAATCCCCATGTTACTACAGCAAAGAAAATTGTTAGTTGTGTGTTTTAACCACCATGACAGGAATATACCACAAATGGGTGGTTTAACAAATAGTTTATTCTCTTACAGTGTTGGAGGCTATGAGTCTGAGTTCAAAGTGCCAGGCTCTAGGGGCTGGGTGAAAACCCCTCGACCTTGGGCTTCAGCTCTGCCTCTTGCTCCTGGCCCACTGGAGCTAGGCTGTCTCTTCACTTGGACAGCTGCTAGCTGCTGAGGCTAATAAGCCCAAGGTCGACAAATAAAAATGGCACAGTCCCAATATTACCAAACAACATGACAGGCCATTTGTTCAAGTCCATTAAGAGTCCCAAGATCGGCAGACAAGATGGCAGGTTGGTGAACAACAATTCAGCAACATGCAGGATTTAAGTGTACCAAAAGCTCCAGACCATTCCCAAAACTTCTCCTTGTACACTGGAAGCAGCCAACGTCCCTAAAGCAACTACTCAGCTGCTCATGGAAGATTTCCCCATGGAGCTGATTGCCAGTCTCATCATGGGGAATAACTATAACCAGCTGCCTAGCTACTCAAAACCAGGCCGAACCAAGCTGACACATAACTACCACTTTGTATTATAAGGGAAGGAGTTTCTGAATAATTCAACTTTTATATTCATGAATTCATGAGGAGTTTTAGATGACAAAAGGTGGATAGCCATGGGTTTGGTTATAGATTCAAGGACTCTGTATTAGCAAATTCTAACATGAGAAGTTTGGGGAGGTGTTATTGAGGAGGCCAAGTAAATAATCTGGGGGAGCAGTGTAGGGTAATGGACTCAGAAGACATGGATGTGGACCCTGAATCTACCACTGACCTACATGGAGGTTTAAAAAAAAAAGACAAAACAGCTTTACATGTCTGCTCTCAGTTTCTCAGTTACAAATAAGTCTAATGTCACTGTTCCATGGGATTGTTGGGAGGAATCCATAAAATACTGAGTGTAGAAAGTCCTGGTACAGTGTAGATGTCTTTGAAGAAAAGTTACATGATTCTGGGCTTTCAGACAGGAGTTCCCAAGGACACTTGGACCCGAGGCACTTTAATATGGATCTTAGATGGGCCTGGAGCATGGTCAGCAGTAAGCACGCAGTATTATGATATGACTCAAAATTGTGTCATATAGCAATAAAATATTTTAGAAAATGAAAAAAAAAAAATGCCACGACTCAAATATAAAGCAAAGTAAACTATGGCATAATTATTTTGAGCATTTGGTAGAGAACAAGAAAAGAGCATTCATTTTTCTTGATGTTTGAAAGCTTCTCCTAGGAGCAGCAGAAGTGATACTTTTTTTTCCTTACATATCCAATCACACTAGTTAGTTTGCAGAAAATGGCATGTGTGTCATCATAATAGAGAAATCCCATTTACTATTTTCAGAATCAACCCATAGACAAAGTACAGAAGACTTAACTAGAGCAGCAAGAGTTGTTAAATCAATGGGGGTGATTTTAAAATATGGGGTGAAAAGGAGGATGGAAGAAAGAATGATGCAATAAATTCTTCATCTTTACTCAGTGAGACTCCAGATTTACTCACTCAATTATTGAAACAAAGAAATAGAGATGCAAATATATTATTTAAAGATATAAAGATAACCCATAGAAGATCTAAACACAATAATATAATAAAGTTTATGTGAGGGAAATTCATTATCTTCCAGAGCAGGAAGTCAATACATGGTATCTAAAATTGATGATGATAATAGCAGCCATAATAACAGCTAACATTATTTAGCTTTTCCTGTATGCTGAGCACCGCTCTATGCCTTTTACAATTATTAACGTATCTAATACTCAAAATAGCACTATGACGTAGGCATATTTTTTCCATGCTACAGAGAAGGAAACTGAAGCACACAGTGGTTGGATAACTTGTCCAAGGTCACACAACTAGAAGGTAACACGGCCATGAGCTTGGACACATTTGTAACAGTACTGTTGGAAATAAAAAAAAAAAAGTCAATATAATATATTGATGATATGCAATATATTAATAGCCTCTGAGCAGAGATGGTAAAAACTAAAGTGGAGAGAAAGACTTTTAGTTCTCATTTAATACCATTCTAATTAGGCAATTTTTTTTTACCATATGCCTGAATAATTATATAATATTATTATACAATTATGTATTATTTATATTTTATAATTGTATAATATTATATAACCCATCAGCCACTCTGCAGAAGGAAGATGGGACAATCCGTAAGGATGCACCACCTCAGAAACCCAATGGGTGTTGCTATGAGTTGACTTGATGGCATGAGTTTGGTTTACTTTTATATATATATAATTATACAAGGTGCTCCGGTGGCACTGTGCTTAAGGCATTTGACTGCTAACCAGAAAGTTGGCAGTTCAAACCCACCAGCCATTCCCCAGAAGGAAGATGGGGCAATCTACTCTAAAGATTTATCACCTTGGAAACCCAATGGGGGTCACTATGAGTCAGAATTGACTCGATGGCAGGGAATTTGGTTTTTGTGCGTTTTTTTTTTTTTTAAATAATTATATAATAAGAAGGAAACTGTATCAATATGCAGTCTGAAGGAATGGTCTGTATCAAGAGCAGATTTATCATCTTCCAAATTCTGAGTGTCTTTTATAAGAAGAAGGGATTAGAATTGTAGTAACTGTATGGAAGGGATAAAACGAAGACCAATGTGGGGAAGGTACGGGGGTGAGAATATGATCCAAAAAGAGAATTAACAGATGGAGCTGTCCGATTATAGAGCCTCACACAGAAAAATGGATGACCACGTGATGTGTATGTGCTAGAGGAGACTTTAGCATTAGATGGGAATTAGAATAGATGCTGTCTAGGTTGCTTCCAAATTTGAAAGTCTATGTGTTTCTTATGCTCACAAGAATTTCCAAATATGAGCCAGAATTAATTTGAATAAGAATACAAGCTTAAGGCTCAGGTTCATAAAATTTATAAGAAGAAAGTAGATCTCCAAGGAGAATCAACCAGGTACAGGATTTCTGAAAACAAGCCTTAGATGTAGACCCAGGAATATAAATCTAACTTGTACCACAGAGAGAAAGAATCTGTCCTGCAATTCTGGAATTATTTCTTAATTTCATTCTTCTTAGAACAATAGTCTACATTGAACGTATGGCCAAGAATAATCTCACCACAGTAACTGGGTTCATCCTCATGGGCTTTACCAACAACCCTAAGTTGAAGATTCCCTTCTTCATGGTGTTTCTGAGTTTTTATCTAGTCACCCTTCTGGGGAATGTAGGGATGGTCATTCTGATCCAAGTAAATGTCCAACTCCACACTCCAATGTACTTCTTCCTTAGTCATCTTTCCATCTTGGATGCCTGCTATACCTCAGTCATCACTCCTCAGATCCTGACCACACTGGCCACAGGCAAGACAGCCATCTCTTATGGCCAATGTACTACCCAGTTCTTTTTCTTCACCGTTTGTGCAGCTACAGAGTGTTTCCTGCTGGCAGTAATGGCCTTTGACCGCTATATTGCCATTAGCAACCCACTGCTCTACACTGTGGTCATGAATCCAAGACTTTGCTGGAGTTTGGTGGCAGGAGCGTACATCTGTGGTATGTCAGGGGCCATACTACGTACCACATGTACCTTCACCCTCTCCTTCTGTGATGACAATCAGATCAACTTCTTCTTCTGTGACCTCCCACCCCTGCTAAAGCTCTCCTGCAGTGACACAACACACACTGAGATTGTCATTGTCTTCTTTGGCAACTTCGTGATCTTGATCAATGCTTTAGTCATCCTTATTTCCTACCTGCTCATCATCAAGGCCATCATGAGTATGAAGTCTTCAGGTGGCAGGGCCAAGACTTTCTCCACATGTATCTCCCACCTTACTGCTGTGGGTATCTTCTTTGGGACCCTCATGTTTATGTATCTATGGACTGGATCAGGCAAATCCCTGGAAGAAGACAAGGTTGTTTCTGTTTTCTACACTGTGGTCATCCCCATGCTGAACCCTCTGATCTACAGTTTGAGAAATAAGGATGTAAAAGTTGCCTTCAAAAAAATCATTGGCACAGCCAGCTACCAAGAGGGACCGAGTAGTTGAACCTGTGGGCTCAGGACCATAGTCACAGGGGACATCAAGCTCAATTGGCATAACATAGTACACAAAACATTGTTCCACCTCCTACTTTGGCAAGTAGCGACTGGGGTCTTAAAAGCTTGCAAACTGCCATCTAGATGCAACAATGGGTCTCTCCTT
>NW_006922006.1:1190518-1200348 GCF_000298275.1 Orycteropus afer afer
TGGTCAATGTCATGAGACAAAGTATATGTGAACTGCTGTACATAAAGTGAATTTGTCCTGTAAATTTTCACCCAAATCACAATTAAAATAAATAAATAAAATAAAAATCATTGGAAGATTCCAGGTGTCCCAGAGAATGTAGATCTGGATAGATAGATCTCTCACCTTAGTCCATCTTCTCCTGAAATCTACATATCCTAATAGGTATCAGCACTATATGCAACTTGTACCCAAAATCAGAGAGAAGGTAGACTAGTGCCACCAAGCACACAAACAAAACTTCAAATGTGGTAAAATTTGTTTCCACCCATCCTATGATACTTTCTTCTTTGTCCACTTTCCTACTCTTCCATCTCTTCCTCTCAGAAGCACCCAACACTCTCATGTTGCTCTGTAGGATCATAGCTTATAGAATCTTAGGGGTCCGAAGGGTGTTGAGTTTATCTCATCTCACGTCAAAAATCTTTGCACTCAGGCTTGGTGCAATGTGGTAAATTACTTAATATGGTCCTTCTAGCCACAGTCCTCATAACTCCCACCAAATGATTGGATGGGAATATGCAAATGAGGTGCTGTGGCCCATCAAGTATATTAGATATCTTGCCAATAATGTAAATAAGGTGCATGGAACACTTGTAAGGGATGAGACCATGAAAATAATGTATATGGAACTCTAATGAGGGGTTTACTCAGTCTTGCCATCCCACTAGATTTAAAGAAAGCTAATTCCAAAGCACAAGGGAGACTTCACAACAATCAAGAAAGAAGAGCCAAGCATAGAGCACATCATTTGTACCTGGGGTTCCTGTCCTGGGAGCCGCCTAAACCCAGGAAACAGAGATGGAAAGTTGTAACAGCAGAGAGAAGTCTAGAAGCAAGAGCAGAGAAACAGCAGCAGCAGAGGCAGCAGAACCAGGAGACCAGCTGGAGATGGTGCAGTGGACTTTCTGGTCTATGGAACTGGAAAGCTGAGCCCCTTTGGACAGGAAGCTTGCTGGTGGAATGGAAAACCTCAGGGTACTTGTTGGTGGGTTGGCTTGCTGACCCACAGAGCTAGAGCTAAGCACCTTCAGGCCAAGGCTAACTGGCAGAATAAGGTGCCTTTTGGCAGTTATTGGCAAAGCTAAAAGAGCTTTGTAACACTTGCCCAAGCAGGGTAGAGGTGGAGTTGAGAGGTTGAAGGCCAGAGAAAGACATACCTACAGGCACAGCTGAGAAGAAACTACTGACCAAAAAACTGTATCCTGAGTCATTTCTGATCCTGAATTATAACCTGTTAAACCCCTAATAAACCCCATAATTATGAATATGCTCTGTGAGTTCTGTGTGGCCATTCCAACTAATTATTGAACCATCAAACTCAACGGAGAAGTAGAGAGTGCTGTGGGAGGGACAGCTGGTTTGAGAACTGGTAAAAAGTTTGGAGAGTGGAGGCAAGTCTGGCCTCCACCTTAGAAATCAGCCCTTGGCTGTTGATGCTAATAATGGTCCCCCTCTCCCTTCCCTCCCCTCCCCCTCCCTCTCCCCATGGTGAAGTTAAAGGAGGTCAGACCCTCCAAGGCATTTTTACGCTTGGTGTCAGAAGTGGAATTGGTTCCCATGGCCCCAGACTCAAGGAAGCATGAGACGTTCTTGGATCTGTGAGTTCTATGTGGCCATTGCAACAAATTACTGAACCCAGCAGAGGTGGAGAGTGCCATGGGAAGGACAGTTGCTGGCAGTGTTGGTAAAAAGGTGGAAGTTGGAGGCAAATCTGACCTCCATGTTATAGGATTCAGCCTGGGGCTGTTGGTCTTGATCTTCCCTGCTTGTGAATCTACAGGATGTCAGAAGACATCCCTGCCACATTTTTTCACATGGATTTCCCATCCTTTTCCTCTTGTTGTTGCTCTCACTGATAGTGCCTTTTTCACTATGTCAAAGATTGTATCTGGAGATCCCTGGGAATCATGCATTGTTTGTTCATTGAATTCAACTAACCACACTAGTAAGCATGGAATGTTGCCTAAGACAAAACTAAGTCTGTAATTGGCCAGGGACAGGAGGGGTTTGAGAAACAGACCTTTCTCCTCATCACTCTAGAGACTCAGGTCACTCCTTTGGAATTTCTTTCTTCTTACTTAGTTCAGAAAAATGGAAATTGCAAATTGCTGCCCACTCTGATCACTCAATGTTTTTGTTATTCCTGCTCTCATTTTTGTCTGATGTTTTCAAAAAGTACTGAGCCACCTTACCATTCTATAAGTAAAAAGACAGACTTCTTATAGTTGAAAGAGTGCTCAGAGTATATGGCAGTAGACCAGGCTTGGATTTTGAAATCAGCCTGTATCTGAATCCTGATTCTACCTGGGACAAATGATTTAATTTCTCAGATCCTAAGTTTTTCATGCCTAAAGTAAGGACAATAATACTTAACTTAAGAAAAACAAAATGAGATATCATGAAGTGAAATACTACCATAATAAAAAAATATATATAAGAAATATTTAGATAATAGATAGATAGAGATAAATGAGTGAGAGACCTAGAAGACAGAAAGGAGTTGGAAAGAAAAATAAATATTTTATGCTAGATATGCACTTTATGCAGTGACAGAATATTTAGTAAAATTGTCACTTATGACCATTTTGAAAGAAGATCATATACATACTGAGCCTGTAGCTCTAGAGACTGGAAAACGCCAACTGTTGATGTGTTTGGGGGGGATGGTTAGCTGCCATCAAGTTGGCCCTGGACTCATGGTGACCCCCTGTGTTACATGCCTGGTAAAGTAGAGGGTCAGTGAACAAGAGGGAGACCCTCAGCAAGATGGACCGTTGCCATGATTGAGCACATTGTTGAGAGTCTTCCTCTTTTTCTGAAATCTATGACAACTTCAATCTTTTCTCCGCTTCTCGTGGTGTGCCTTTGTGGTCCAGTTGTGAGGATTTTTGTTTTCTCTATGTTGAGGTGTAATCCATACTGAAGGCAGTAGTCTTTGATACGCATCAGTAAGCACTTCAAGTCCTCCTCACTTTCAGCAAAGTTTTGTCATCTGTGTGTCACAGGTTCCTCCAACCCTGTCCTTCCTACAGTGCAGCCTCTTGGATTATTTACTCAGCAGACAGATTTAATAAATATGGTGAAAGAAGTGGTATCTCTTTGCTCTCTCTTCAAACAGCTGTCTCTTGATCTATGTACAGGTTCCTCATGAGCACAATTAAGGGTCCTGGAATTCCCATTCTTCCAAATGATTTCCAAGTACACAGAGAAGCATGGGAAACAACATCATTCACCATCTGCCATTTACCCTTTGAGCCTTTTAATTCCTCCTAGACATCGGTCTTTCTTAACTAAGGGCAGAGAAAGGAGAATATAATAGCCCTGAAGTCAGCTAACTGAAGCAAGCCGGCTAACCCCAGGAATATGAAGCTCTGGACTATATGTTAATCTGTAATTTGCAAGCAAGTCTAAACTCACACAATCCCCTTTGAACGTAGGTAAATCATCACAGTGTGTTAGACAAAAAGTGGAGACAGAGTTTTTCTGCCTTTATATCACCTTCCTACCAAGCATCATCTTAGAGGGTACCTACCAGTAATAAGATGTCACCGAGTCCTTTATGATTCACGGTGACCCCACGTGTCCATATTTGTGTCCGGAACAGGCTCCATAGGATTTTCAATGGCTGGATTTTCAGAAGTAGATCCTTAGGCCCTTCTTGCAAGGCACTTCTGGATGAACTTGAACCACCACGTTTTCAGTTATCATCTAAGTGTGTTAACTGTGTTGCCCATGAACTCTAGGTGATATCTACAAAATGTTAAAACCACTGAAGGATTTGATTTGATCAAAAAACTCAATGATTTGGAAGAAGATCCTAATTGAGTTGTTTGGGCAAAAAGACAAAACAGTCAGCCACCTGGTAGACCTGTGAGGTCATGAGCTCTATGTTCATCCAGATTGGCTGGTTGAAACTGGCCACAAAGTCTGCCCCTACCACCTGCTGGAGTGTATTCAAAGGTGAGTTCTCAACATATGCATAAAATAAGCCTGAGGAAAATTAGGTAATTTTGTTTCCTATGGTTTTCTGAGGAGCTCTGGTAGCATAGTGCCTAAGGCACTTGACTGCTAACCAGAAGGCTGGCTGTTCAAACCCACCAGCCACTCCTCAGAAGGAAGATGAGGCAATCTACTTTGGTAGTGATACTGCCTCGGAAACCCAGGGAGGGGTCTCTATGAGTGGGGGCCAACTTGATGGCACATAACAACAACATGGTTTTCTGATCCCCACAATAGCAGTCTCCTTGGACCTGTTCAGCACACAGAAGAAAATTAACAGTGTTTCACAAAAGTTGCTTGCAGGGGCAGCTCTTTTCCTACAAGGTAATGTACACCCTGTAATTATATTATATTGGGAGATAAAATATATGCCAAAGACTACTGAGTGTCAAATTTTTTAACTTAATTTCAATTTTATCTGTGTGACCTTTTGGACAAATTACTTATCTTCTCAAAGCTTCAATGTGTCTTCTATAAAACAAGCATATGGATACCTACCTTTCTGAGCTTGCAGTAATCAGTAACAAAAACATCAAGGGCACAGAACAATATTTGGCATAGGGATATTTTTACTCCTCTGACACCCACACTGTTGAATTACCAAGTGTTAAGAACTCAGACTGAGAATAGAAGCAGCCCCCTCTGGGGAGATTTTTCTCATTTGGTAAATCAGAGAGAAAGACATTCAATGAGAAGTGTTTTGAGAAGGTAGTGTGGAAAGGTAAAGCCAGGTGGAGGCTCTACAGAGAAGGAGGTGATGAGTCAGGGAATCCCAGTAGACTTCAGACTCTGGGTTTCCCAGCAATCCTGTGACCCTGTGGCCCATTCTCAACTTGTTAGTTCTGGTTTATACTTCTATGACTCCATGGCCCTTCCCAAGTCACCAAATGGATGCTAGTGTCAAGGACCCACTGAGATCAATTTGAGAGAGAATGTTTTGGGATACCCTGTGTAAAATTTTCTCTTCTCTGTGCCTCAATTTTCTCATGTGCCACATGAAAAGACTAGTTGATCATGTGTGCTCAAAACTCTTTTTAACAGTGGACCCCTTTTCTTGTGTGTGATTTGGGTGAAAGTTTACAGAGCGTTTTTCATACAACAGGTCACACACGTTTCGTTTCATGACGTTGATTTCAATCCCCATAATGTAATAGCTCTCTTCCTACTTCCTCCTGTGGTTACCTTTTCCCTGTGGCCTTTTTACTTATGCACTCCTGCCCTCTGAGCTATTTCCCTGTGCAAATACTACCCTTCTGATCTCCCATGGTTGATTGTTCTAAGGAATGTACATACCTGGTGTAGATTTTCACCTTCTATGGCTGTCTTTGTTTCGCAGTAAGCTGCAGGAGTGATTTCAATTCCAGACCTGAAGGGTGAATAAGGGCTTTCAGGGGTTTCACCAGTCTCTGTCAGACCAGGAAGCTTGGTCTTTTTATGACTTTGAGTTTTGTTCCACTTTTTCTCCCACTCTACCCAGGATCTCCTATTCTGATAGGAGAGTGGTTGACAGTGGTAGCCAGGCATCATCTAGTTCTTCTGGTCTCAGGGTCATGTAGGCTGACATTTGCATGGTCCACTAGTCCTTTGGACTAATTGTTTGTGTGCACCCTTTGTTTTCTTCTTCTTTTCTCCAGATAAGGAGAGATCAATTGTTGCGTCTTAGATGGACATTTGCAAGCTTTTAAGACCCCCACTGCTACTCACCAAAGTGGGATGTAGAACAATGTTTCAGTGTAGTATGGAATGCTAATTGAGCTTGATGTCCCCCACGACCTCGGTCCAGAACCTGTGGGCCCAGTGACTCACTCCCTCAGGGTATTTGGTTGTGGCTGAGAAGTTATCATAACTTTTCCCCTTTAGCTCTATTATATATATAGACATTCTTAAGGCCTATACTAGTATGTATGTAGAAATATCACTGCCAAATTTATATATGGTCGTGGGTATATTCCCGTTTGCCTAGATATACCAGATCATTTAGCCTGTCCACCTATGTATCCACCCATCGATTCATGTTTGTAATTACTCATGGTGCAGTATTGTGCATAATTCCCAGCTATGATCTTCCACAAAGAGGACAAGTCAGTATCTGTGAGCTCAGATGGGGCAACCGGGAAATACAAGCGTAATTGAATTGGGGAGTGGAAAGTTGGATGTGGGGGTCAGTTCACTCATAACTGCTGCTATCTCATAGCTCCATGGTGCCGAGAGTAGTCCTATAACCTTGAGAGTGTAGAGGGTGAGCTAAGGGAAGAAAAGGGAATAGAGGAAGCCATCAAAATAAAGTTCATCAAACTTGCAGTCTCCTCACAGGCCTGGTAGCTTATAGATCCTTCCCAGGAGTGGCTGAAAGCCAGCTACTGTCTATTCTTTAGATTAAGCTTCATATGGTGCTGATGTCTATTGGAGTACGAAAAATAATGAGTCTGGTTTGGTTTTGCTGTTTATGCAATGGAGAACCTGACAATTCATTATGGGGAAATTAGTTAAAAGGACCTATGAATTCAGTGGATTTCTAATTGGTAGAGATTAGTGAGTAGTAGAGATTGAGGAGGAATTTTTTTTTTTTTTTTTTAATTGTGATTTGGGTGAAAGCTTACAGAGCAATTTCATTTTCCCCACAGCATCATACACACTTTGTCCCATGACATTGACTGCACTTTCCCGCAAGGAGGAGTGTCTTCTTTTGAGTACTACTCTTTCACTTACACTTTCCCCAGGGGTTCCTGATGTCTCCATGACTGTGATACCCACTTCTCAAGGAATAGTTCTCCAGATTCTACATGTTCAAAACCTTTGCTTCTCTTCCTCCTGAACACACTGCCTGAGTCATGGCAATCACTGCTCTCAACACACTTATTCCCAGGGTCTGCAAAGCCAGCAATGACAGATTTGTAGTAAGCAATTGTTATTGGTATCACCTTCTCAGGTAAAAAAAATAGCTTCATTGATTAGAGAAATAAATAACCACCACATCAGATGGTGAACTTCTTGAGGACAGAGTCTCTGTGTTGCTTAGTTTCTTTTCTAAATTGTTGCTTCTGAACGAATCTTACAGATCATTGTTATAATCTCATTTTCATATCATAGAAATTCTAAGAGTTGAATGAGAAAGTATTATCCTCTTTCTGTTACCTCTTCTGTACAATTTCTTAAATATAATGCCTAGTTGACACAGGGAGCTCTGGTAGCATAGTGCCTAAGGCACTTGACTGCTGAACAGAAGGCTGGTGGTTCAAACCCACCAGCCACTCCTTGGAAGGAAGATGAGGCAATCTACTTCGGTAGTAATACTGCCTCGGAAACCCAAGGAGGGGTCGCTATGTGTCGGGTCCAACTCGACGGCACATAACAACAATGACAACAAATTGACACAGAGTGTAGTTGCAAAAATTCATAGAATTTAGAATAAACATGGAGTTGCATCCCCTCTGCTGTTTAATAATTCTGTTGCTTTTGTTCTTATTGTGGTTGTGTGCCATCAAGTCGATTCTGACTCATAATGACCCTGTATGACCGAGAATAACTGCCCTGTAGGGTTTTCTAGGCTATAATGATTACAGTAGCATATTGCCAGGTCTTTTCTCTCATGGAGCCGCTGGATGGGTTTGAACCACTGACCTTTCGGATAACAGCCAAACACTTAAACATTGTGCCACCAGGACTCCTTAACAACTCAACTCAATAACTTGGATAAATACCTGCAAGAACCACATGGAAGTGGCATCTTCTTCTGACTTCCTCTAACTTCACAAGGGGGAGAGAGAATCTCTATCAACAGCCCATGGCTTCTTATGAAGCCAGACATGCCACCATTCCTCAAACTTTTTACCATTCCTGACACCAACTGTCGCTCTCGCGGCACTCACTACTTCTCTGCTGGGTTCTATAATTCATTGCAATGGCCACACAGAACTCACAAATAATACTCATGGATATGGGGTTAACTAGGAAGGAACAGGTTACAGTTCAGGTTCAAGAATGCTCTCAGGGTACAATTCTTTGATCAGGACAGTCTCCCCTCTGCTATGCCCTCAGGCACACCTCCCTGGCCCTCCACCTCTCCCAGGCCTCTGCCCTGCTCGGGCAAGTGTTACAAAGCTCTTTTAGTTCTGCCAATAGGTACAGCTAAGTGCACCGCACTCCACCAGCAAGGCTCCTGCCCAAAGGCACTCAGCTTTCTCACTCCATGGGTGGGCAAGCCCACTGTGCTATCTCGTTCATGCCTCTTGGTTCCTCCGCAGGTTGTTGCCACTGGTTACCTCTGCTGGTAGTCTCTGCAGTCTTTCTGCAGGAAGGTCCAATGCAGGGATCTCAGGTACAAAGACACACTCTACTCCACCTACAGCTCTTCTCTCTTGATGGCAGTGAGATTCCCATTTCTGCCTCTGAAAAGGCTTGTTGTAAGCCTGGCAGGGTAACAAAGCTAACCAATCCCCACATTAGAGCTCAATACACATTACTTACATGGTCCCATCCAGTATTCTAGTGGGACTCATAAAGACTGGCTAGAAAAGCCTTACCAAGTAATTCACTCCACTGCATATCCTTTGAAAATATCAGTTTCTTCATTTCAAAAAAAGGATAATATTTCCCACTTGAAAGAGTTGTTGCAAAGATTAAATAAGGTAATGAAAATCAGTTAGAAAGTTTGGATTATTCAGAATAAGCAAGGTTTGCTGGGACAAAGTAAACTTCAAATAAAGCTTTATTCATTGTTCATGATGTTTATCCTAGGTAGGTTGGCAGGGTTCTGCGCCATGTAACCATTCAGGGACCCAGGGTTAGGGAGGTGCTACCACATGTCGCTGCATTCTCTGCAACACACCAACTCTTCAGTTACCATAGCAAGGAATGACAGACTACAGACTCACACATGGCCTTTTTCTGCTTCAGCCCATCTTAGAACCAGTCATATGGTCCTTTAAAGGAGACAATTAAAGGGAGAGAAGCAAGGGAATATATGCTAAGCACAAATGTCTGTGTCATGGTGATTGTCTATGGTTGCAATGGTCAGCATTCCACAAAATCATGAAAAATCAGAAAATCACTTTTTTATTGTTCATATAATTTTCTACAAATCACCCTTTCATATTTGGGGATATGGTTCACCCTTTCACATGGTTACTGTATTGTTGTTGTTAGGTACCGTCAAGTCCACTCTGACTCATTGCAACCCTATGTACAGCAGAACAAAACACTGCCTGGTCCTGCGCCAGCCTCACAGTCCTTGCTATACCTGAGCCCATCATTGCAGCCACAGTATCAATCCATTTAATTGAGGGTCTTCCCCTCTTTTATCAACCCTCCACTTTACCAAGCATGATATCCTTCTCCAGGTAACTGTCCCTTCTGACAACATGACCAAAGTAGGTGAGATGAAGTCTGGCTGTTCTTGCTTCCAAGGAGCATTCCAGCTGCAGTCCTTTCAGGACAGATTTGTTTATTTTTTTTGGCAGCCCATGGTACTCTCAGTATTCTTTGCCAACACAAGTCAAAAACATCAACTAATCCTCAGTCTTCCTTGTTCATTGTCCAGCTCTCACAAGCATATGAGGTCACTGAATACCATGGATTGGGTTAGGTACACCAAAGGAGGCATCTTTGCTCCTCAGCACTTTAAACAGGTCTTTTGCAGCAGATTTACCCAATGCAATACACCGTCTGATGTCTTGACTGCTGCTTCCATTGCTGTTGATTGTGGAACCAAGTAATATGAAATCTTTAACAACTTCAATCTTTTCTCTATTTATTGAGATGCTGGTTATTGATCCAGTTGTGAGGATTTT
>NW_006922006.1:1211241-1211877 GCF_000298275.1 Orycteropus afer afer
TGGGGCTGGCACAGGACTGGGCAGTGTTTCATTCTGCTGCACACGAGGTTGCCATGAGTTGAAGATGACTCAAGGGCACCTAACAACAACAACAACATGAGTGGATATACAGACAGAAACACAAACTGAATAGAGGTGGTAAGGCAAATGCAACTATTCCCACAAATATAGATAGGTTTGACAGAGGATATTTCTGTGTGTGTGTTTGTGTGTGCATGCGCACATGCTCAAATGCATACATGAATATAGTAGAGCATACAGGGAGCAATGTTAGAAAAGTTCTTAGCTATAACCAAGTGCATTGAGGGAATTAGTCACTGAACCTAGGGGCTCAGGACCATAGTCTCAGGGGACATCAAATTTAATTGGCACAACACAGCCACAAAGACAATGTTCTACATCCTACTTTGGTGAGCAGTGACGGGGGCCTTAAAAGCTTATAAGTGGCCATCTAAGGTGCAACCATTGATCTCTACCCATCTAGAGAAAAGAAGAGTGAAGAAAATCAAAGACACATTAGTCCAAAGGACCAATGGACCATCCTCACCTCAGCCTCCACAACCCTGAGACCAGAAGAACTAGATGATGCCTTGCCAACTGCTCTGAAAGGATCACAATAGAACGTCCTAGGTAGAG
>NW_006922006.1:1213017-1249422 GCF_000298275.1 Orycteropus afer afer
AAAAAAATTAGCCACACTCATTACAGAAGCAACAGAAGACAGAGCTGGAGTAATCTCTCAGAGACAACCAAACACTGTGGCAGAGACAATCACCAGGCCTGCCCACACAAGACCATAGTAATGGGGGACACCAAGCTCAATTGGCACAATAAAGTACATAAAAATCTTGTTCCACTTATTCTACTTTTGTGAATAGCAACTGGGGTCTTAAAAGCTTTTGAGGGGCCATCTAAGATGTAACTATTGGTCTCCACTCATCTGAAGCAAAGAAAAGTGAAAAAAATCAAAGGCATTTGGAAACAATTGGTCCAAAGATATGATGGACCTCAAGACCAAAAGAACTAGATGGTGCCTGGCTACAAATGCCAACCACTTGAGAAGGGATCAAAACTGGAGATCACAGATAGAGTGGGAGGAAAAATGTGGAACAAAAGTCAAAAACACAATAACAACCAGAATTACTGGTCAGAGGGAGTCTGGTGGGACCCCAAGACTGGGGCCCTAGGATATACTTCAGGCCTGGGATAAAACTCACTGCCAGGAATCAGTTCTCAGCCCAACAGTACAAAGACTTACTTGAAGAACACCCAACACTGGGTGGTGTACCCACCTCCTCTACAGAGATACAGCTCTTAGAGCAACCAGCAATGGGGCACCAGAGGGGCAGCAGTGACATGGAGGGAAAGCTGGACAGACAGGCGTGCATAACTAAGAAGGGCAAGGGCTGGGGGGTGGGTCACAGCGATGGCAGGGGAGGAGAGTGTGTTATGCTCAGGAATGGTAATCAGGGCGTGAAATCAAATGTACATGAACTGTTGAATGTAAAACAAATGTTGCACTGTAAATTTGCACCCAAAGCACAATAATAAAAGGAAGAAAAATTTCAGCCAAAAATTGTTATTGTTGTTATGTGCCAAAAAATAGACAGGCCTGTAAGGTGAACAATAACACCCAGGGAGATATCAACCATACAAGATCAAAAGGGCAGCATTTGCCCAGTGATAAAGCTCAGAAAGCAGGAAGGGACAGGAAGAAACAGGAAACACAAAGAAGAAGTGGAAAGGACGCTGTTACATTGTAGGACTGCAATCAATGTCAGGACACAAAACATGTATGAATTGTTGAAATGCAGAACTAATTTGTTCTGTAGACTTTCATTCAAATCACAACAAAATGTTGTAAGTGAGGGGTCTCTCTGTTTGATCCAGGCTTAGCATCATTTATTTCTACCTTTTGTCTCTATCAGCAAATGTGAGATTATTCAGTTTGTGCAATAAATTGAGATGCTATTTGGTAATGGCAACAAACCCCAAAAGGAACACCACAGACAGGAACCTTGAGGTTATGAAGCAAAGCCATAAGCCCTGCAGCAATAAATTAGTCTTTTTAGTCACAAAACTCAGGTTAGTACTGAGCTCTGGTAGAGATTAAGAACCTGAACATATAACAAAAGGTGAATGGGATTTCTTAGCCAGAACCGACTATCTTACCCAACTAGGCTTACAAGTGGTATGCCCCATGTGGTAGTTAAGGCTATGTGTCAGCTTGGCTGGGGCTGGTTGAGTGGCTGGGCAGCCGGATGTAGTTAATCCCCATGGTGAGACTGGTCATCAGCTATATGATGGAGTCCACTGGAGCAGCTGAGTAGCTGCTCTAGAGATGTGGTCAGCTTCCAGTGTAGAAGCAGCAACTTTGAGGAAGGTCAGCAGGTTTTGACGTACTTGGACCTTGCATATAGCTGTGTCTTCATTTAGCAGCCTGCCATGTTTCCCGCCAATCTTGGAACTGTCTCTGGCCTTGAACTGTTGTTGTTGTTGTTGTTGTTATGTGCCGTCGAGTCGGCCCCGACTCATAGCGACCCCTCCTTGGTTTCTGAGGCAGTATCATTACAGAAGTAGGATTGCCCAACCTTCCTGCCGAGGAGTGGCTGATGGGTTTGAACCTGAACTAGTGACCTGCAATACTGTGTGGTAATACTGGGACTATGCCATTTTATTTGCTAACCTTGGGCTTGTTAGCCTTAGCAGCCAGCAGCTGCCTGAGTGAAGACACACCTCCAGCTCCAGTAGACCAGGAGCAAGAGGCAGGGCTAAAGTCCAAGGTCAAGAGACTTTTACCCAGCCCTTAGAGCTTGGCACTTTGACCTCGAACCTCTAGCCTCCAAAACCATAAGAGAATAAACTCCTGTCTGTAAAACTGCCTATTTGTGGTATTTTCTGTTAGAGCAGCATAAAACCAAAAAACCAAACTCACTGCCATTGAGTCGATCCCGATTCATAGTGACCCCTCCTTGGGTTTCCAAGACACATCTCTACAGAAGTAAATTGCCCAATCTTCCTTCCGAGGAGTGGCTGGTGGGTTTGAACCACCAGCCTTCTGGTTAGGAGTCAAATGCCTTAGGCACTACACCACCAGAGCAGCATAAAGTACCAAAACACCCTGAAAATCTCAAAAAACATTATGTTGAATGAAATAAGCCAGACACAAAAGAATACATGCTATAATATTTCATGCATACAAAGTTCAAAATTAATAGAAACCAGAATAGTGGAGGGTGAGGGAAGAAAGATGTCTGGACAGGGATAGGAGACAATTCTCTGGGGTGTAGAAACCTCCTATATCTTGATCTGGGTGATGGTCATGCGTGTGTGTGTGTGTACAATTGTATATATTGTCAAAATTCATTGAGCTGTGCCCTTAAGACTAGTACATTTTACTGCATGTAAATTATACCTCAGTAAAGTGCTATTCATATATCACACACAAAAAAATTTATATAGTAATCAGTTCTCCTGCAATAAATAAATGCTTTAAAGCTTTTCCTTTTAATTTTAAATAAAGAAAAAATGAAAGATATATATACAACCTCAGGTTTTGTCCAGGACAGTTCTTGTTTATGTCTGTTGGCTGGCATCCCAGCCAATGTAGCATTTTCTCTGATTCTTCATTTTTTATTATGAGTCATTTGGTAGACTTTGCTTTTACACTTCAGCTTCTCCCATGATAATAATTAGCAGAGACATGCATGCAGTCAACAGAATCCTCACTTTGACATATTTTCAAATCTGTCAGACAGATCAGCCATAACTTGTCTTTCCCTGATCCTTTCCAAACTCAATTGAACTAAAATCTCTTGTCCAAGATAGCATGCCAGGTGCTCTTCAATAATACAAAATTTCTCAGACACAAAAGTCTAGGGAGAGTTAATTCAGAAGGTCAGCAGTTCAAACCCACCAGCTGCTCCACAAGAGGAAGATGAGGCAATCTATTTCCATAAAGATTTACACCCTTGGAAACCCAGTGAGGGTTACAATGAGTCAGAATCAACTCAAAGGCAGTTGGTTTTTTGAGAGTTTGTTTATGTTTGTTTCTTTGTTTTTTGTTTTGTTTTGGCTTGGTGTTTTTGTTTTTGGAGGATGGTTGTAGAAAGGTTTTTGACACTGACACCCTTGAAGTCACTTGATATACCAGCCAGGCTATATCCTGCCATGGCTTGGAAGATGCATGAAACACACAGGTTGTCCATTGGCAGACTCTTAGGTATAAATAGAAAATGTCAGGGAACAGAACTGAGAATTGCTGTTCTATGTAGGGAAGAGAGAAAGTAGTCTGAAAGCTTTTGCTATGGTGGTTCAACTTCATTTTTATTTCCTTGTTTGCTAACACTTGCATATTTTGCAATAAACACTTTCTGCATTAATGGACTCAAAAAGGCAAGAATATGTGTTCCTCAAGAAAGGTGATGATAAAAACATATTATTTACAAAATGTTTGTCAACATTTACTACCCATTGTGGAAGTCATAATGATGTCACTGAGGACTTGAGAATCAGAAGATACCAATCAGCTATAGATGCATCCACATCTGCTTTCAAGATGGCACCTGGTGCTAAGGGTTTGCACTAGGGCTACAGCAGATGTGTTCACATATCACTCTATGAGGCTGAATTCTCATTCAAATCAAAGGACTTCTCTGCAAGACAATTTAACTCATTTTTTAAAGTTCTGATTATGTTGTGCACAAAGAAGAAGTAAAGCAATAATAACTGTTAATGTATGAGATCATAGAAAAAGAACAATTTCACACACAGCAAAAGGATGATGGTGTCATTAAATGCTTCTAACAGAAAATCATTTAAGTCATCCCAATAATTTGATTTTTCCATTCGCTTCATCAGAGTAAAGCTGTTGAAAGCTCATCAGGCCAAAGATGAAATATTTGGCATTCTGGCGAATGCTGTTGTAAACTCAGCTAAAAATCTCAACTTTAAAGACAGTGCTATTTGTATTTGTGTGATGATAAAAATACAAATTATAGTGATGCACAGTATATATATACATACATAAATACATATATACATACATAAATACATATATACATACATAAATACATATATACATACATAAATACATATATATTCCTACTGAATCATGAAACCTATGGAACAGACATGTATTTGAAATTACTTGTGGAACAGACAACTAGCACATCTGAACACACAATCAAAATAGAAGTTGTAGTTGTCAGAATTTACAAATATTTTTCATTTGGTGATGGTTAAAGAAACTGAGTTACGAGATATTTGATCAAGATAAGGTTGAATACCAAAACAAAACAAAAACCTTTCTGCATGGCAGCTCATTATTGCTTTCCTACCTCTTATTCAGAGCCCTGGTGGTGTAGTGATTAAGCACTCGGCTGGTAACTGAAAGGTCAGCAGTTAGAACCCACCCACCACTCTGTAGGAGAAAGATACGGCAGTATGCTTCCGTAATTAAAGATTTACAGCATTGGCAACCTTATGGAGCAGTTATATTCTGTCCTGCAGGGTCACTATGAGTCAGAATTGACTTGACAATAATGAGTTTGGTTTGATTTTGCCTCTTATCCAAAGGATTGAAAAAATGTTTAAGCCTGTCATGTCTAGGCAAAAGAGAATATATCTATGATCTTCCATAAGTTTGGCTGAAAATATCTCTACATACATATTTGTATGGGCTATACGAATGTCCAAGGAGACTTATGGTCTGATGGAGACTGATAGAACCCCGAGACTATGGACCTGGGTTACGCTTCAGGCCTAGAAATGGGCTCACTTCCGTGGATTGGCTCTCAGCCCAATAGTAGAAAGACCTACATGCACAATACCTATCCCAGGCGATGCACCCCCCTACCCTAGGGAGATGCACCCCCCTACCCTAGGGAGATGCACCCCTAGATCAACCAGCCATGAGACATCAAAGGGGCAGCATCCACATAGAGGGAAAGCTAGACAGAAAGGAATGCACAGTTAAGAAGGGCATGGGGAGGGGGTAGTCCCAGGGAGGAGAGGGGAGGAGAGTTTTTTTATGTTGGGAATAGTAATCTAGGGTGGTGAAATCAAATGCATGAACTGTTGAAAGTAAAACAAATCTGCTTTGTAAATTTGCACCTAAAGCACAATTTAAAAAAATAATCATTATTTTATGATTTTTGACTTATGAAATGTACTCTCACTGGAGGCAAAAAATTGCACATACCAAAATATAGATGTTGTATTTATACATTTCAATATAAGATTTTTTCTTTTTTCTTTTTTTTTCAAATTAGCAAATCTTGGTTGAAACTTACTAGACACCTATATGAGGAGAAACATCGTGTTTCTATTAAGAAAATATTATAGTTTACTGCAAAAGATATGGATGAATGTCACTAGCATAATCAGATGCAAACAGGGCATACTGTATGACTCTGTATATATAAAGGACAAAGGAGGTACACTGGTCCAAGCAGTTAGAATTGACGGGATGGTGGTTGGAAGGGAGTATGGAAGGGGTTTCAGGAATTGATAATGTGTTGAATCCTTATCTCATACTGACTACTCAGATGTACTAAAATTGTAAAAATTCATGTATGATAGGAATTTTTCTAAATGCATGTTATACTTCAATGGCATCATTTTAAAATATTACCATCTGTAGAAAATAATTACCAACAACAATTGCTACCAACTGGAGTCCAACTCATGACAACCCCACGTGCTTCATAGCAAACTGTGCTTCGCTGGGCTCTCAGGGGCTGATTCTTCCAAAGGAGACCACCACGGCTTTCTTTTGAGGTGCCTCTGGGTGGACTAACCTGAAGGTCATTAATTTTATATTTAGTAACCACAAAATGCGCTCTGGTGGACTAGTGCTTAAGGTATTGGACTGCTAACCAGACGGCTGGAGGTTCAAACCCACCAGCCACTCCTCAGAAAGAAGGTTGGGCGATCTACTTCCGTAGTGATACTGCCTCAGAAACCCAAGGAGGGGTCGCTGTGAGTTGGGTCCAACTCGACAGCACATAACAACAACAACATTATTATTACAACAAGGCATCTATTACTTTTTACAATACAGCAAAACCTATTGCTATCAAGTCAATTCCAACTCATAGCGAACCAATAGGACCAAGTAGAACTGTCCCATAGGGTTTCCAAGGCTGTTTCCAAGGCTTACAGAAGCAGATGTCACATCTTTCTCTAGTAAAGTGGCAGATAAGTTCGAACTGCTGACCTTTTCATTAGCAGCCAAGCACTTTAACCACTGTACTACCAAGGCTCCTTCTATGTAGCAAAGCACTTTAAAATTTAGTGGATTTAACCAACAACAATTTGTTTAGCTCATCATTCTACAATTCAGCAATGTGGACTGGGCTCGGTTGGGCAGTTTGGGTCCAGGCAAGCCTCATACATATGGGATTGACGTGAGTTGGAATCAACTCATAGGCAACTCGGCCTTCCAGACGTCACTGCAGAGGCTACAAGGCAGGGCCAGAAGTCCTGCAGCTAGGCTGACAGGGACAACAGAGCCAGTGAAACCACAGCGCTACTTTTAGTATGAGGCATGGCCACATCTGGGTAATAGTCACAAAGCAAACCCCTCTGAGAAGGCGCCCCTAAATAACTGCGAGCAGTCATGCAGCCACTGTGTTGTTACCACAGGCAGAGACAGGCCTCGATGGGGAGACAGGCAGAATTTCCCCTGGGCTGGTTTCTCCCCATTTCTTTGTCTGAGGTTCCTCCGCTGTAGAATAAGGGGACAGGACACGTCATCTCAGCTGTATGTGGTGGACAAAGTTCATATCCATGGAGCATATCTCAAGACTCTGCACTTTCCCTGCTCTTTATCACCCCCATTAGACTGACCAGTGAACAAACGCCGTGCATGGTCTCACTCCCACCTCCGTACTAAAACCACTCACTAGAACACCTGCCCCTGAGAGCAGCTTGGCTGTGGTGGTGGCATTGTATTGTTGTTAGGGGCCATCAGCTCAGCCCTTGATGAATAGTGACCCCACACACAACAGAACTAAACACTGCTCATCCTGTGCCATGACCATGACAGGTGGCAGATTACATCATTGTAATCTATAAGCTTTTCAATGGCTGATCTTAGAAGTAGATTGCCAGGCCTTTCTTCCTAGTCTATCTTGGTCTGGAAGCTCTAGTTAAACCTGTTCAACATCACACAGACCAACACTGATAGACGACTGGTGGCTACATGTGAGATGCATTGGCTGGGAATCAAACCTGGGTCCCCCACATGGAATGCAAGAATTCTACCACTGAAAGAACTGCTGTTTACACTAATACATTGTTGCTGTTGTGTCTCCAGTCCTGACATGTTTTTTTGGTGCCATCAAGTCAGCTCTGACTCATAGTGACCTTATGTACAACAGAACGAAATACTGCCTGGTCCTGTGGAAGCCTCACAATCCTTCCTACCCCGGAGCCCATTGTTGCAGCCTCTGTGTCAATCCATCTCACCCAGGGTCTTCCCCCTCTTCACTGACCCTCCTCCACCTTACCAACCATGACATCCTTCTCCAGGGAATGGTCCCTTCTGACAACATAACCAAAATTGGTCAAAGTCTGGCCATTCTCACTTTCAAGGAACATTCTGGCTGCACTTCCTGCAGGACAGATTTGTTAGCTCTTCTGGTATTCCATGGTATTTTCAGTATTCTTTGCCAATAGCACAACTCAAAAGCATCAACTCTTCTTCGGTCTTCCTTATTCATTGTCCAGCTCTCACATGCATACAAGGTGATTGAGACCATGGCTTGGGTTAGGTGCACCTTAGTCTTCATAGAGACATCTTTGCTCTTCAGCACTTGAAACAGGTCTTTTGCAGCTGATTTCCCGAAGACTTTACGTCATCTGATTTCTTGACTGCAGCTTCCACTGTTGTTGATTGTGGAACCAAGCAATGTCAAATCTTTGACAACTTCAATGTTTTCTCCATTTATCATGATGCTGCTTATTAGTCCACTTGTGAGGATTTTCATTTCTTTATGTTGAGGTGTAATCCATACTGAAGACTGTAGTCTTCAATCTTCTTTAGTAAATGCTTCAAGTCATCTTCACTTTCAGCAAGAAAGGTTGTGTCATCTGCATATCGCAGGTTGTTAATGAGTCCTCCTCCAACCCTGATGCCATGTTCCTCTTCATATAATCTAGCTTCTCGGATTATTTGCTCAGCATGTAGATTGAATAAGTATGAAGAAAGGAGGCAACCTTATTGCACTCCTATCCTGATTTTAAGCCATGCAGTAACTCTTTGCTCTGTTTGAATGACAGCCTCCTGCTCCATGCACAGGTTCCCCATGAGCACAATTAAGTATTCAGGAATCCCCATTCTTCTCAATGCTATCCATCATTTGTTATGATCCACACAATCAAATGCTTTTGCACAGTCAACAAAACACAAGTAAACATCTTTCTGGTATTCTCTTGGCTTTGAGCCAAGATCCATCTGACATCAGCAATGATATCCCTGGAGGACAACTTCATAACTCAATGCAGAGCTGTGGCAGGATCCAGCTTTAGCTTCCATTTTCTGCTTGCATGACCTGGCGTGAATCACCATCATCTCTGACAATGGCACCTATATGCCTGCTTCTCAAAGACCATCATGAGGACTTAATGGGAAGATGGGTTGGAGGGTGTGCTGTACACTACAAAGGAGTCACTGGCCCTGATACTGCCTTTCAGAGGTCCTTACACTAGCTCTCCTCTCATCTGCTCTTATCATTCATCCAGGGACAGCACAACCCAAATGAAACAAAGTCCCATCGTCTCTCAGCTCATCCATTTTCCTATCACAGAAGAGGAGACTGAGGCCTAAGAAAAAGAAAGAGAGTGACCCATTATCAGAATTCATGGCAGAACTGAGAATAGAATCCAGATCAAAACAGGTTCAAACTGAACTCGAATGTCCAACTCCCCCTACATGTGTCCCCTGTGGACATGATAACAAGTGTACCCACCCCAGGATACAGACTCAGAAAAAGTGTTTTTGCCGGCTTGTTTTCTAGCCTCTCCCTGGAGAGCTAGGACCTCTCCTGCACATGACTGAATTTATTCTAGCTTGGAAAATTATGGGATATGAGCAGGCCCTGGGGCAGGGAACATCTGACTCCTTTAAAAACAGGCCTCTGTGGCAGGTTCCCCACAAGGTAAGAGATGATGATGGGCAGAGTATGCTTCCTCCTCCCATCTGGATGAGGTTGTCTCTGCCAGTCACCTGGCCAAGAAGTGAGGAGCGTTTGTAGACAGTCTCAGAGCTGGTAGGATGTGAGAGGCAAGGATGGAGCTGGGGACCAGGGCTAGAAGGAGTCACAGAGCCCTGGACAACTCTGAAGGCCATAGCCATGTAGGGCAGAAAGCGCTGTCACTCACTCTTCTTCTCTTTGGGGTCTATTAGAAGCCCTAGAAGGTGGATCTACAGCCTTCTGAAGGAAGCAGGCCCAAATTCTCTGAGAACAAAGGACTCCCCACCTCTCCACCCCCGACCCCCACCCAGCCATATACCTACAAGAAAGGACAGTCTCCATGCCCTATCCAATGTTTCTCATGGCTCTCAGATGCTGTCTGGGCCCTGGGCTACCTGCCGACGTTCTGGCCCTCAGAGACTTTCTCTACTGAAAAAGACGTGCTCATCGGAGCTGTGACTCCCTTTTACACAGTGCTGGAAAAGCCAGAAGTCAAGTTTTACCAGCCTCCGGAGCAGCCACCATGCCAAGAATGGGTCATGCTCTCTTTCCTTGGTGAAGGAGGGAGGAATGTGGGGGAGCAAATTTCCTGATCACTGTAGCCAGCTGGGGGCCCCAGACCTGCCACCAACCCTGCAGGACAGCTTTGGCAGGGAGCCCCTCACTCTGTGAATCCCCTTGTTCTTTTGGGAGCTCTGTGTGAGTGGGTGGGTGGAAGCAGTAGATCGGTGCCTTGTGAGGGACTGAACCCACACTGGTTGGCATGTCTCCAAGAAGGGCCTTCAAGAGACCTTCTTGGGAAACATGGCCTAGCAGAAGGAACATGTGCTTGGGCATTAGAACTTAGTACAAGTCCTGCTTTCTCTCCAAGTCACTGAGTAACCAAAGGCAAGTCCTTTTCTCTCTCTGGCCTCCACACCCACTTCTCTGCACAATGTTAAGGGATGTCATCCCTTAACACTGATGAAGGGCAGAATTCCACAACCTGGGCCTGGGCCTGGTTCTGAGTTTCAGAATCTTGGCAGCTAGAGCAATGGTGGGATTCCTATATGGGTATGTTCATGGGGCCAAGGAGAAGGTAGTCTGAGGTCCATCTTGTCATCCAACTCTCCCTGAGACCAACTTTCACAAAGCACTTTACTGTTTCCAAAGCTAGCCAAGCTTCCCATCTTTGAGTCTGGCATGAGTGATCCAGAAAGATACCCAGGAAGGACGTAGACAACACCCCATCCACCCTAATCCATGTCAATCTGATTTCTTTCTATCTTTTTCAAATGCATTCTAGTGCATGTCTTTTATATCTGCTCCTAGCTATCTACCTGGGTTTGTTTTGCATGTGTTCATCTGTGTCCAGCTGTGCCTGGGTCAGTCTGTCTGCCTGTGATATGGCTTCCTGTCTTTTCATGTATCTGTCCCCTTCACTCTAGTGTGTCTGCTAGTCTCCCTGTCTCATCCATCTCTGAGTACCTATCTCATCTGTGTCTGAATCGTTTATCCCAGTCTGTGTGTCACGTCCATTTGGCATCTGCTCTGCCAGCGCTCTGCCCGAGTTTGAGGACCCAGTGCTGTCAATATGTCGTATTGCTGTCAGCTTCTTTCTGCGTGCCTCTGAGTCTGTGTGTGTGTGTGTGTGTGTGTCACTTTGTGTACCACCTTGTCCTTCTCTGGAACAATGCCAGCCTTTCTCCCTGTCTGTCAATGTGTGTGTCTGTCTGCCCCAGAATCCCCAGGCCCCCCAGGGCTTCTTCCTCTCAACAAATGCACACCTAAATCCAATCATTTCACACTCAGCCTCTTCTCAAGGAAAGACTCCTAGGACTGTTTTGTGCAGCTCTTTAGGGCACTACTGGCCAGTCCTAACTCCCCCGTCCAGCACCCCTTCTAAGATTCAAAGTCCGCTTTGTCCTTCAAGCCTTGAGCTTTCTCTTTGCTGTGGCTGAGGCAAAGATGACCCAACCTTCCTGCCCAACCTCACCATGGAACTGCAGACCTATGATTCTTGCATCTCGGGGACCCGGGCCCTGGCGAGCACGCTGGCCCTGCTGTCCAACCAGCCCCAGCCCATCCCCAACTTCAGCTGTGGCTTCAAGCGATGGCTCCTAGGGGTGATTGGAGGGCTTACCTCCCCTGAGTCCTCCCCAAGCCCATGGCTGAACTGCTCTCTGCATACAGAATCCTTCAGGTAAGAAATATACCCATAGGGGAAAAAAACCCTTGAGCCTTCTGGATGGGTGCATGATGAGAGCAAGGCACTGGAGGCTAGCTGCCGATGAAAGAGCTTGGGTGGTAAGACCTGTTCTACAGGACAGGGGAGCTGGTGTTGGGCTAGATCCGTGGCTCCCTGATGCTGGGCCAGGGACTGGTGCTCATTGGCGATGATGTTTTCACTGGTTTATAACAGCAATATTGGGAGAGGTTGCCAGCTCTGCTTTTGGAAGAGGGCCATCCTCTACTCTGAGAATATTCTCTCTCTCCTCTTCTGGTGTTAAAATGCCCTTCTCATTTATGATTTGGTAGTAAACAGTAGTTTTATTTTTCCAATAAACTTCCTTGGCAAAATAAAAAGTTGGCAACCTTAGGACAACCTACCAAATGAATTGTTCCAATAATTGTTAAACAGCCCAGGATTTGTAGAATTAATGATCCCTGGACACCCTTCACTTCCTAACAGTCTATGACCTGAGGGCTGATGGTATTATTTATTATTACTTGCCATCAGTCTATTATGACTCCTGGTGCCCTCATGTGTGCAGAATGGACTGCTCCATATGGTTTTCAAGGCTGTGAACTTTTGGAAGCTGACTGCCAGGCCTGTCTTCCAAGGTACCTTTGAATGAGTTCGAACCCCAAACTTTTTATCTATAGTTGAATGCTTAACTGCTTATGCTACTCAGGGACTCTGAGAGCTGATGGTAGCCCTGAAGACTTATAACCACGCTAAAGTGATCTGATTCTCCTCCACACTCTTCTCAGAGTTGGAAAATCGAACAAGTGAGGCATCATCTTCCTGGACAGCTTAATTTTTCTGTGAAACATTCACCTACTGCCTAATTGTGAGCTTTAAAAGATCCCCCAAGAAATACTAAATGTCTTCCCTCCCACATTTCACTGAGATCACAAATGCCACAATTGAAAAACTACCCATTTAGATGCAAACACTTTAGAAGGAATGATGGATGGCTATTGTCAGTCATTAGTACCCTAGAATAAATGAGTTTATCACCTACTTTCTTCTACAATATTAGCTTAGAGTGATTTAATAATAATAACAATACTATATGGCATTTATGGTACATTTAATATGAACATAAACTGCTTTTTAGATATTTTATGTATATTACAGTTCTTATGAAGATTAATAGAGTTCATATGATTATAGCATTTAGAACAATGCCTGGCTCATACAAGAACAAGAACCAAATCCATTACCATCAAGTCAATTCCAACTCCTAGCAACCCTATAGGACAGAGTAGAACTGCCCCCATAGAGTTTCTGAGGCTGTAACCTTTACAGAAGCTGATTGCCACATCTTTCTCCTGTAGAATAGCTGGTGGGTTCAAACCACCAACCTTGCAGTTAGCAGCCAAGCACTTAAACATTACACCACCAAAGATCCTTGCCTGACTCACAATAAGCGCTCCATTGGTGTTTCCTATTATTATTGCTACTACTTTTGTATTTCCTATCTCATTTATTCCTCAGAGCTCTGTGAGATCGATAATATTTTTATCCCCATTTTACAAATGATCAAATTGAGGCCAGAGAGGAAACATCATTTGCCCAAAGTCACACAGCTAATAAATGGCAGTTTGGAATTGGAACCCAGGCAACGTGATATTATAGGGTAAGAGGAGGAACTACAGGAAGGAGGAGGGACTTTGGCCTCCATCATAATGCTGCCTCTATCTGGAGAGTAAAACGACTGTCGCCCAGTCAGTTATGACTCATGGCAACTCGTATGTGTCAGAGTCACACTGTGCTCCAGAGGGTTTTCAAGGGCTGGATTTTCAGAAGTAGATCTCCAGGCCTTTTTCTTGAGGCATTTCTGGGTGGACGCAAACTCCCAACCTTTTGGTCACCAGCTGAGCATGTTAACCATTTATGCCACCCTCAAGTTTTCAGCTTGAATTTTTATTTCTCAATGTCACAATGTATACAATAAATAAAGACTCTTAAGACCCCTTTAGGCCCAGCTTCCCCCATCCAAGCCCCAAGATATGCTCTTGAGATGGGGCATTGGCTTCTCAAGTCTGAGGCAATAGTCCTTGAAGGACCTGGACATGGTATATATCAAAGTCCAGTTGAGGTAAGAATTAAAAACAAAAGGGAGGGGTGGGGAGAAAGAGACCAGGTCACAGGGTAGTGGGTGGATGCACGCATGGATACTGAGCAGGAGTGTGGGGGGTGTCCTAGCCATGAATATGCAGCCTGGTTTCTCCCCACAGGTTAGCCATGGATCTCAACACCCCCAGTTCCCCAGCCATCTCCACTTCCCATCCTTCCTGCGCACCATGCCCAGCAGCACCCACCAGCCCTGGGTCCTGGCCCAGCTGTTGCATCACTTTAACTGGACCTGGGTGGGCCTGGTGGGTTCTGACAGTGGCAACTTTGAGTGGTTGGATCAGCAGCTGCAGATGGCAATGAGGAGCACGGGCAGTTGCCTGACCTTCTCGAAGAAGATCAGCAGCCCAAGCACCAGCATCAACAGCACAGCTGAGACCATCGCCTTGTCCGCTGCTGCTACAGTCATTGTCTATGACTGTTACCACTTTCACTGCAACCTCCTGGCTGAGGCCCTTTGGGAGAAGAATGTGACCAGGAAGCTATGGATCTTATCCACCTCCTTCTCCTATGACCTCTTGATGCTAGGACTCAAGGCCCAGGAGTTGATGAACGGCAGCCTGACCCTGGCCATACACACAGGGCTATTGCCTGGTTTTAAGAATTTCTTGTTGGTGTTGCACCCAGCCAATTACTGAGGTTAACAGTCTGGTGAGAAAGGTATGGGAGGAGTTGCAAGGATGCAGGTAGTACACGTCAGGGGCTTCCACCCAAACTGCCAAGCACTGCAAAGAACTTGAGAACATGACAGCCACCCACCTGTCTACCTTCAAACTTTATGATCTGACTGCCACTTACTCAGCCTAATTGGCAGCCAAAGCCCTGCTAGCAGCCTATCAGAACCTGGTGTCCTGCACCCCAGGAAAGGGGCCATTCTTGGGAAGTGCATGTGCCAATGCACTAGATGCCAAGCCGTGGCAGGTGAGCAACAAAGACCTCCTGCCCAGCTCCTCTTCATCCTAGCTTGTGTGAGTTACAGAATAGCAGAGAGACAGCATGATTCAGTGACAGGGGCACTGACATTAGAGCCAAAGCAACTTGGTGTCTAGTCCCAAGGTGGCATTAATGTATGATCTTCTCACTTACTTTCTCAGAGCTTCAGCTTTTTCTTCTGTGTTGTTGTTAGTTGCTGTCTATACTTAGCTCTGATTCCTGGCAACACCACGTACAACACAAGACACTGCTTGTTCCTGCACCATCTTAATGATCGTGGGTATGTTTGGGCCCATTGTTAACAGCCATCATGTGCTTTGAACGCCTTCCTACCTAGAGGGCTCATCTTCCAGCACTTTATCAGAAAATATTCTATTACAATCCATAAGATTTTCCTACTCTGCTTTAGTCTAGGAGCTCTACTGAAACCTATCCACCATGAGTGACCCAGCTAGTACATAAAAGATTGATGACGTAGCTTCCGGTATCATAGCAACAGGCAAGCTAGCACAGTATGACAAACTGATGGATGGATGGTATTTTCCTCTGTAGAGTGAATATAATGCTTCATACAATATAGATAGGGTTGTGCATTATCATTGCACATTATCAATCATAGCTTTTTGTGGTGGTAGGATGCTGCTGATAATGGTGGTGATATGAAAACTACAAGGAACCTTAGAAATCAGCTGATCCTATCCCCTTCAGGTGCACTGGAAATGTGAGAATCAGAAATGAGAGCTCACAGAAGATGAGAGGCAGAGCCAAGACAGAACCCAGTTGTCCTGATGCCCAGGCCATTACATGCCAACACAAATGTGCAGCAAAAATATCATGAGCTCCATAGCAGAAGAGAATCAACCAAAACGTTAGGAAAATGGAAAATCTGCCGTGAAAAACACATAACCCAACACCCCACCCATTCATCGTTTACTGCTCAGTGATGGGAGCAGGAATGGGAAGAAGTGAATCGTTCCCCCATAATCTAGGAGGTGATGCTCAAACAGTCTCAAAGAGGGGTAAGATGGGTTTGGGAGGGTAAAGGCCTCAGCCAACATCATTAAGACAAGAGCGCTGGATTTTCAGCTAAAAGAGTTGGGTCTGAGTTCTCAGCCTACCATCAATTTCTGTGTGCCTCTTTGGACATTAGGTATTTTGGTCAAAAGAATTGGAAGGGAATGTGAGTTGAAGATCCAGAAATATCCACTCCAAAGTCTTTGGTGTTTTTCCTAAGGGCACGCTACCTCTCCGCCTTTTCTAGCACTGAAACTGTTCCCAGAGGAAAATTACAGGGCTTTGAAAGTCTCAAAACGTGAGGTTCCACAAGCTATGAAGGCTGTAGGAGTTAGAGTTCGAGATACACGTCTGCTTTTAATTTTCAAAAATCATAATTCTTTAAAGCAAAAAAAAAAAATAAAACAGTCTTACTGGTCACAAAGAGACTAGAGGAATCCCCAAGATTATTGCCCTGAGAAAATCTTCTAACTTGAAACTGAAGATACTTCCAGGGGCCATCTTCCCACCAAATAATAGACAGGACTATAAAACAATGTGAAATATATAGTCCTCAGACTATATATTTGGGTAATATTAGCCCAAAAGCACAGATGAGAAGACAGGGAGGGACAGTGAAATTGGACGAATGGAACCAGGGAACCCACGGGGGAAACAGGGAAAGTGTTGACACATTGCAGGGATTGCAGCCAATGTCACAGAACAATTTGTATATCAACTATTGACTGGGAAAATTAATTTGCTTTGCACCTAAAACCCAGTAAAATGTAAAACTAAATAAGTAAATAAAAAGACAAAGAAAAGAAAAAGACATTCTCTATCAGCCACACTACTGAAATGAAAAGGTAGTTCTTTGAGGGAAGGATTGAATTGTTGTATCCTAGGTACTGATCATGTTTAGCACAAAGAAAGACACTAAGTAATGTGTACGGACAGACGTAACATTGGATAGATGGAGACGTCCATATTCATAAGGCCAGCTCATCCCATGAATTGGTCTTAGGCAAAACCCAACATTGTTATGGATTTAACTTTCACTTCCTTATCCCTTTCCCCAGAGATTAATGTAAACTTGGAAGATGAGCAAACAGAGCTTCTTCCTCATAAAAGTTGCAGAGATATTGTGCCTCCCTCCACGTACTGGCAAGCACAGACACGGGAGAATGCTCAGGAAGGAACATTTTCTGTGACGTAGAGAAAGCCTCTGCTCCTCATCAGTTTCTTTTCCTCCATCTCCTGCCTCAATCTCAGGTGCTGCATTACACCTAGAAGGTTAACTTCACCACCAGAGCCCATGAGATTTCCTTCACCAAAGATGGGGAGGTGCTGGCAATGTTTGACATTAAACATGTCTACAACCTCCCAGACCAGAGCAAGCAAGTGGCCGTTGCTGGGCACTTTGACCTCAGGGCACCTCCTGGAAAGGAGCTTCACACATGACAGTGCTGTTAGCTGGGTAAGAGGGCTGCTGAAGGTGAGAACTGAGAGATTCCTAAGTACCAAGACATCCTAGCACCTCACACATCCCAAGGACCCAGGAATATCTTTTATACTGAACCAATTTGGAGTATTTGGGGGTCAAAAAGGGTGAAATCATTGCCTTAGGCAACTTTGAGACTTCTTATCAAACAAAAGCTTCCAAAATTTCTCCCAGACTCCCAAAATAATAGAAAAAAGGAAAAGACAAAAAATGCTTGTTAAAAGCAAAGACAAGTAATGAGCAAGAGGAAAAGAGAATTATATACAATTGCCAATTAGTTTACTTTGAGGTAAGCAGTGTGTCTAGCTTGAATGGCCACTGTTTCAGTCTTTACAGCCTTCTACCAAGAAATAGACAAGTGATGGTAAGCTTTTTAAAATAAAGGACAATAATCCACAGAACTCTATTAGTCCTTTTCTGTCCCTAAGTATTAAAGTTGCCAGGTGGACTTCTAATTGAAGTGTGTTTTCATCTTAACTATCATGCCATGTCTGCTGCAATTGTCTCCAGCTCATCCTGGCAGAGACAAACACTCTCTCCGCTGAATAATTCTAGCCTTTTCCACACACCTTTGTAAGAACAAGAGTAACAGGCATGGTATATTCTACTATCATCCTCGGTGGTTTCAAACTAGTTCCCGTGGTCTCACTTTGACCCAGGCTGTCTTTTTCCATTCCTGTAACTATCACACCCCAATGCCCAAATTTCCCACCCTGGGAGGAGGGACTAAATAGCTCTAAGGGCTGATGGCCAAAGGAACCACAAAAGTTCCAATGGAGAAATGAGCATCATTGCTCCAAAGGCCAAGGGCTGACCCCTGGATGTCAAGGTCTTCACTGGCACCATCTCAGGTGCCTCCCAGCTACCTGGCACTTAATTCTCACCAGCTTCTCCTTCCTCAGACAATGAACTCCTTTTATCTAATCTTTCCATGGAAATTCAACCTGCAGGCAGAATCTCAGTGGTTCCCAATGGAGTGCGTTTGTTCCTAGGGGACATTTAGCCATGCTTAGAGACAGTTTTAGTTCTCACAATTGGAAGGGAGGCATGCTGCTAGCATCTAGTGGGTGAAGGCCAAAGTGGATGCTAAATCCCTATGATACACAGGACAGTACTCCACAGCAAAGAGCTATCTGGCTTCAATGTTAGTAGTCTGGCTAGTGTTTGCAGTCTTTGTTTCTAATGCACCCAAGTAGTTCAGCTCTCATTGTTTGGCTTGGAGGAGAAATGAGTGCTTTGAGATACAACTTAAGGTATTTGGTTAGCCCAAAGTGGAGGACAAACTCCCCAGTCAATACTTTAAAATAAAATTTCCCCTCACTAACATTTGTTGTGCCTTCACAGTGTTCCGGACACTGCGATATGAGCTTCATTTGCATCATCTCATTTAATCCTCAAAATAAATAATATTACTACCTCCACTAGGAGCTCTGGTAGCATAGTGCTTGACTGCTACCCAGAAGGCTGGAGGTTCAAACCCACCAGCCACTCCTCAGAAGGAAGGTTGGACAATCTACTTCAGTAGAGATACTGCCTCGGAAACCCAAGGTGGGGCCGCTATGAGTCGGGTCCAACTCGACGGCACATAACAACAACTACTACTACCTCCACTTTATTAAGAGAAAACTAAGGCTTAGAGAGGTTAAGCTCAAGGTGATCCAGCTCATAAATAGTAGAACCAGAATTCCAAACCAAACCTATTTCCTCTTTGAGACTTCTTGATCGCCCCACCAGTCTGTGATATCCTGAAGGGCTCAGAACATTCTTACTTGCTACTGTTTCCCTCATACTCTGCATACTACTTGTGCATGGAAGGCTCAGATAACTATTTGAGCAAGAGAGTGGGAGAGAAAAGAAGAAAGAAGGAAGATAAAGGTAAAAAGGAGGTAAAATTTTAAAAAAAGAAGGACAAGGAGAGAGGAAGAGAGCCATTAAGTGAGAATGATGTGGTTCATTTGTCTGAGACCTGATTACACAGATGCTACTCAATCTCCCCCCCTTCAGTCTCCCCAGTGCCCTTTCTCCTCTCATGGGTAGGTCCCTTCTTCCATCTGCAATGAAAAATGTCCCATGGGAACCAGGAAGTCAACTCAATCTGAGAAGTCAAACTGATGCTACAGCTGCCTCCCGTGTCCAACAGGCGAAATCACCACGTCACTAGGTAAGGAATGAAGCTGGCCCTTGGTCAGGGGATGGCCAGCCAGCAGCTGACAGCTGAAGGTCACATCAAAGGAACATTCCTTCGATGGGGAAAAAAGAAAAAAAGCCCAAAGAAGAGAAAACCAAAAAGATGAAATCAATGTGTCCTTCCCATTTGCTATCTTAAAGCCATTAAAGTTGTGTATTTATTCTTTCTTTCATTAACCATGGGTTTGCCCAAATCCTGTGGCTAGTTTAGTGTGTGACACATAGTAGGAGGTCCATAAAAGCTTAAAAAAAAAAATACAGACTAATGAGTTGTCTCTATTTTACTAAGATGTAGTTCATTTGATAGACATCAATTGACACTTACTGTTTGCAGCCATTGTGCTGGGTGCAAAAGAAAACCAAACCCATTGCTACCAAATCAATTCCAACTCATGGCAACCCCACGTATTGCAGAGTAGAACTGTGCTCTGTAAGGTTTTCAAGACTGACTTTTCAGAAGCAGACCACCAGGAATTTCTTCTGAGGGTGGCTTTCAGTTAGTGGTCTCCTCAGGGATTCCAGTAACTAATAAGTCCCTAGACCCATACAGCTCTTGATCTTTTCAGAGACAATGATCATTGTAACCCCACAACTAGCACCATGCTGGTCTCTCAGTAGAGAAACTAGGCTATCAAGTAAAATCAATTGCTTCAATAACAGTTCAAGTATCAAGCCATGAAAGCACAGAGAAATGATTCACTGTGAAGAAGAGTATGTAGGGAGGCTTTACTGAAGTGGGTATCATGTGATATAGGCCTTGAACAATAACTGGGTCTCTAAGGTAATGATAAAGATAGTCCAGGCAGAGGAGTAAGTTAGTAAAGGCTCAAGGTCTGAAGCAATAGGAGGCCAGAGTGGCTTAAACGTAGACTGTGATGGGACATGTAGGCTGATTTGAGTCTGTATGAGTCTGAAAATGAAGTAAGGAAGCAGATAGCCAGATCACAGAGGGCCTTACGTGTCAGACTCAGGAGTTATCCTATGGGAAATGAAGAGCCACGAAATTACTTGAGTAGAGAAGTTGTGTGCATTTAAATGTGTGTTTGGGGAAGACTGACAGACAACAAATGTACTGAAACAAAGAGAAATTGAAGCAAGAAGACCAGGATCAGAATCCAGGTAATTTTTGAAGCCACACGTTTAGATAAGTTCTCCTCACCCTGCAAATTGTCCTTGTGAAAGATGCGGACTTTAGTGAATATGGTCATTTAAATGGTAACTGGGTGGTTGTTTTGGTTACCTAGTGCCATTCTGACAGGAATATTCCACAAATGGGATGGCTTGAACAAAGAGTAGTTTATTCTCTTACAGTTTGGTCAGCTAGAAGTCCGAGCTCAAAGTGCCGGGCTCTAGGGGCTGGGTGAAAGCCTCTCAACCTTGGGCTTCAGTTCTGCCTCCTGCTCTCAGCCCACTGAAGCTGGACGCTTTTCTTCACTCAGATGGCTGCTGGCTGCTGAGGCTGACAAACTCTAGGTTGACAAGTAAAAAGGCACAGTCCTGATATTGCCAAACAACACAGCAGGCCATTGATTCAAGTCCACTGAAAATCCCAAGATCGACAGAACATGGCAAGCTGCTGAACAACAACTTGGCTACATGCAGGGTTCAAGCATGTCATAAGCTACAGACCATTCCCAAAGCTGCTTCTTATATAAAGATCACCCATGGAGAATAACTACATCCAGCTGCTCAGCCACTCAACCAGGCCCAGCCAAGTTGACACACAAACTTAACTACCACAGTGGTGCAAATGGGTAAGCAATGACTACTAACCAAAAAGTGGGTGGTTTGAATACACCCAGAGATGCCACAGAAGACAGGCCTGGTGACCTGCATCCAAAAATCCACAGCCTTGAAAACTCTATGGGACAGATTTACTCTGCACACATAGAGTTGCTGTGAGTTGGAATAGACTCAACAGCAACTAATAACAACAACAAATCGTTTAAAGAGAAAGGAACCACTGAATGAAGCTGAGGAGGAGGTGCCAGTTGGTAAAGAGAGGATGAGGCAAATGCTAAGTAAGAAGAAATCCTTGAACTTGGAGATTAGGAGGACATGGAATCAAAGTGTCCATGAACATGGAGGCTTTTCTGATTGCTTTGTTTTGTTCTCTGAACTGAACCATCCTTCTCTAAATCACTCCATTGATAGAACTAGATGTAGTAATTTTTAGAAAAGGCTTTGTGGCTGGAGCTCTGAAACAGTCATATAGTCCCACGTGAGCTCTTTACTTGATTTGGTTATATCTCCATATCCACATGAGGCAGTGGTAGTTCCATCACAGAACTCTTGCCTTCTGTGCAGCAGATCTGGGTTCACTGTTTTGGGCCACATCCTGTGCAGCTACCACCCATCTGTCAGTGAGGGTTGTATGTTGCTATGATGCTGAAGAGATTTCAGCAGAGCTTCTGGACTAAGAAAGATTAGGAAGAATGCCTGGCAACTCACTTCCCATAATTAGCTATGAAAACCCTATGAATCACAGCAGTCCAACCTGCAGCCCACCGTGGGATGGCACGGGATCAGGCAGCATTTCACTTCACTGTGCATGGGGTCATCGTGACTCTAAGGCCAACCCAGTGGCAGCCAAAGACAATGACCACAACATGAACATGGAGATATAACCAAAGCAAATAAAGAAGTTAAATGAAACTCTATGACTCTTCCAGGGCTCCAGCCACAAAGCCTGTGCTTAAAATCACTATGGCATGCAAAGCTTTGATAAGTTCTGTCAATGAAGAGATTTAGAAAAGGGTATCTCAGCTTAAAAAAAAAAATGAAGAAGGAGGGAGAAAGAGAGGAAGAGAGGAAGTCTGTGTACATAGCAAGCACCCACAAATAGTTCTTAACTATACTGATGAATGAATAGATGCATAAATTAATTAGCTGTGAGTATGAATTGCTAGGCCCTTGACTGCTAACCAGAAGTCTAGTGGTTCAAACCCACCAGCCACTCCTCAGAAAGAAGGTTGGGCAATCTACTTCCATAGTGATACTGCCTCGGAAACCCAAGGAGGAGTCGTTATGAGTTGGGTATGACTCAATGGCAGATAACAACAAACAACATGAATCACTATGAGTCAAAATCAACTTGATGGCTCTGAGTTTGGCTTTTTTTGATGTATGACTTGTGACGTCACCAAAGTGGTTGTTCCATTCAAAGGGATGAAGCCTAGACCAGGGGCATTAGAGGTCCTAGAGGTTGTTGTCTCAATGTTATTGCACTGTAGTCTGATGCATGATAAGCAGCTGCTGTCAAGATTCCTGCCATCTGTGTCTTTGGCCCTGAATCTGAGGATGTCAGGCAATCTGGAAGGTCCATTGTAATGAGATAAAAATACACTGAGCCTGCTGGGAAAGCCAATGCAAGTCGTCTAACTGATTGACTATGGGCAAGTTTCCAAACACTGCAGATCCTTCCTCCCTCTGTTCTCTGACCAGTGTTCTTTCTCTTCCTTCAGATAGCGCTTGTTGTTGTTGTTGTTGTTGTTTGCCGTCGAGTCGGCCCCGACTCATAGCGACCCCTCCTTGGGTTTCCGAGGCAGTATCACTACGGAAGTAGGATTGCCCAACCTTCAGATAGCGCTATGTGTCAGAAATGTCCTGACTTGGGGAAGAGCCAGTGCATCCACAAAACCCTTGACTTCTTGTCCTACCACAAGCCCCTTGGCACAGTGTTGGCTGCCTGAATGGCCCTGCTCTTCCTCCTTGCTCTGGCCATCCTAGGGATCTTCATCTGGCACCACCACACCCCCATCATCCAAGCCAATAACCGTCAGCTAAGCTACCTCCTCCTGGTTTCCTTGGCCTTCTGTTTCCTCTGCCCCTTCATGTGCATTGGCATCCAAGGCCCCTCACCTGTGCTGTGCACCAGGCAGCCTTTGGGGTCACCTTCACAGTCTGTATGTCCACCGTGCTGGCCAAGACCATCATGGTGGTGGCAGCCTTCCATGCCACCTGGCCCAATGCTAAGATTAGGAAGTAGGTGGAGCCAATTCTCCCTAGGACCATCACCATTGTCTGTTTCCTGGGCCAGGCAGCCTTGTGTATGCTCTGGGTAATTGGATGGCCCCCAAGGCCTGTGAACTCAGCAGAGGCTGAGTCTACAGTGATGGTGACATGTGATGGGGGCTCCTTGGAACTATTCTATACCATGCTGGGCTACTTGGGTTTCCCAGGTCTGGTCAGCTTGTTGGTGGCCTTCCCTGCCTGCCACCTGCCTGACCCCTTCAATGAAGCCAAGCATATCACACTCAGCATGCTGGTCTTCTCCTGCATCCGGGTGTCTTTCATCCCCGCCCACACGAGTGCTCATAGCAAAGACACAGTGGCTGTCGAGGTCTTTGCTATCTTGGCATCAGAAACAGGACTCTTGTCCTGCCTCTTTTTTCCCAAATGCTACATCATCCTGCTCCACCCCAAAAAGAACACGAGAGAACAAATGCTTGGCAGGCATTACCTCAAGTGAGAAAAACAAAAGTGGGTCATAGGGAAACCTTACCTGAGCTTACTGCCAGGAGGACATTCCTTCCTCTGAGCCCCGCACAGGTCTGGACTTTTCCTAACACTTAGTTCTTCAAAATTGTGTTTCAGACTGTGGGGGGAGAGTAGGAACATATTTGTTTGCAAATAATATGACATCTGGTCCCATTCATTTTGTGGCCCTTCAGCACCTAACCAGTACTTTGTACCTGGAGGAGATAGAATACTTACTTGATAAATGAATAACTCTATTTATGCAAAACTAGCATTGAAAGAGATCTTTGAGAGGACAAAGTGATGTCGAGTAGTTACATGGAGTCAGACAGCCTTGTTTCAAATCTTCTTGATTTCTCTATGTTGTAGCTCTATGAACTTGGGTGAGTTATTTAATCTCTGTGCACTGGTTTCCTCCAACGTAAAATGAGACTAAGGGTTCCACTCCAGTTCATGGTGATAAGGAAAAGAGAAAATGTGTGTAAAGTGCTCAGCACATGTTAAACACTTGGACCTGTGCACCTAACTGGGCATTTAGAACCTTCCAGCCCACCCTCTCCTGTTACAGATAAGGGAACTAATGCCACAAGAGGGGACCAAGTTACCGAGGCCTCATTATGCAGAGGTTGAACAGAATGAGCAGGGTTCTCGCCCTAGCTCTGCTACTTGCTTAGCTGTGTGACCTTGGGCAAATTACTTAGCTTCTTTGTATCTAGTTTGCTTTCCAGAAAAAGGAGGATAATCATAGTACTGACTTATTGGGACTATCAGAGAGAAGTAAATTCATCAGTATTTATAGAGTGTTTAGACTAGTATCTGGCATATTCTGTTGGCATCGAGTTGCTTCCAAGTCATGGCAACACCATGTGTGTCAAAACAGAACTGTGCTCTGTAAGGTTTTCAGTGGCTGGTTTTTCAGAACTTTGTCATCAGGCCTTTCTTCCAAGGTGCTTCTGGGTTGACTTGAACTTCCAACCTTTGAGTTAGCAGTTGAATGCATTAACCATCTGCACTACTCACCAGGAAAATTATAAGGTCTAAATAAGGGTTTGTTAAATAATTCAATAAAATTATGCATACTGTCAAAATCTTAATCTCCTGATTCATTGCTGAGTAGAGCCTAAGGTATAGTCCTTAGAAGCAAAGAGCTTGTCATCTAGCCTCTTGAAACCATTTTTAAAGAAGTAAATAGCCATTTTTCTACATCCTACTTTGGTGAGTAGTGACTGGAGACTTAAAATCTTGAAAGCAGCCATCTAAGATGAAACAATTGATCTCTAGTCATCCAGAAAAAAGATGAATGAAGAACACCAAAGATGCACAGAAACAATTAGTCCAAGGGACTAGTGGACCATGTGAACTTCAGTCTACATGACCATGATACTAGAATCAGATGGTGCCTGGCTACCACTGTCAACCACTTGGAAAGGGAGCAGTGTAGGAGATCCTGGATAGGGTGGGAGAAAAATGCAGAACAAAACTCAAAATCACAAAAAAAGACAAGGCTTACTGGTCTGGTAGAGGCTGATGAAATTCCTGAGACTATGGCCCCTAATCACCCTTTGGGCCTGGAGTTGAACACACTCCCATGGCTTCCAGCCAAACAGCAGACAGGCATATAAGGTGAACATTTATATCAGGTAGGTACCCTCCTTAGAACAATCAACCATGAGATATATCAGAAGGGCAGTATTTGCACAGGGAGATTGCTCAGAGTGCAGAGGTAGGACACAGGGAAAAGGTAACCAACCACAGGGAGGAAATGGGGAGAGAGCTGTTATATTGTGGGGATTGCAATCAATGTTATGAAACAAAATGTGCATGAATTGTTGTGTGGCAAATGAATTTGCTCTGTGAATTTTCACCCAAATCACAATTTAAAAAAAGAAGAAGAAGTAAATGGCCTATACCTACTTTGGCTAGCTGCCTCCTTTGCATTGATAAGGACAGTAACAATCACAGACCCAGGAGATCAACCACCAGAACAAAGGCTGCCCCAAAAAAAACCCCAACACTTCCATGAAAGGGTGAGGATGCTAATAAAGCCCACAAAATATTGGGCCTCAAACACGGGTATATGGGTGGATAGATGGGTGGACAGACTGAACTATTAGATATATCTACACAGTGGGGAGTGTACCCAAGACCATGTATAGGGTTAGCAGACAATGGTTCTACAAGTGATTTGCATGTTTCATAAGAATTCCCAAAGGTATAGTAAAGCTGACAAGGCACAAGTTTGTAATCACTTCTTGGTCACAGCCAGCTATCCAGAGGGACCAAGTAGTTGAACCTGTGGGCTCGGGACCATAGTCACAGGGAACATCAAGCTCAATTGGCATAACATACTGCACAAAACATTGTTCCACCTCCTACTTTGACTAGTAGCAACTGGATCTTAAAAGCTTGCAAGCAGCCTTCTAGATGCAACAATGGGTCTCTCCTCGTTCAGAGGAAAGAAGAAAGAAGAAAAACAAAGATTCATGGAAACAATTAGTCCCAACCGGTACACCATGTGATCCTCACCCAATACGACTATGAGACCAGAAGAAATAGATGGTGCCTGGCTACCACTGTCAAGCACTTGGAGGGGGATCTATGTAGGAGATCCTGGATAGAGAGGGAGAACAATGTGGAACAAAATTCAAAATCATTTGGGAAAAAAAAGGGGGGGAGGGACCAGGTTGCTGGTCTGACAGAGCCTGCTGGAACTACTGAGACTATGGCCCCTAGCTGCCCTTCAGGTCTGGAATTGAACCCAAGCCGGTGGCTTCCAGCCAAACAAAAGACAGGCATATGAGGTGAAACATTTACACTAGGTAGATATACTCCTTGGAGAGAACAATCATGAGAGAAAGAAGGGCTGTTTACAGACAGGGAGACAGGTCAGGGGGCAGGAGAGCATGGAGGGATGGACACAGGGAAGAGGTAACTATCAGTAGGAAGTAGGAGGGGAGCTGGTGCATTGGGGTAAATTGTAGTCAATGTTGTGAGACAACGTGTGTGTGAACTGCTGTATGGAAAGTGAATTTGCTCTGTAAACTTTCACCCAAATCACAATCAATCAATCAATCAATCACTCATCGCATCAAGGAAAAAGAAATAGAAATATATATATATATATATTGGGCCTCAATTAATTAAAGATTGTATTCCTGGGCTACTCTCTGAGGAAGCACAGGGGTGTTACACAAAACCTCTCCAGATATCAAGGCATCAACTTTCTGGGTAATGAGAACCATTTCAAGTACCTGCCAAAGGAGTTTAAAATGTTTCTACCATGCCATGGCTGACTGACAATGTTATTTGGACAATGAAAATGAAGCCACCAAAGAAAATATGGATTTAGATAAAGAAAACTCAATTTAGAGAAACAAAGAGCTATAGCATCCTACAGCCAAACCAGTATTTTTACAAATGTGCATTAGAAATCAACTGCACATGAAAGGACTCAGCACATGAAAAGTGAAGAACAAAAGATGAATCAAAGACGGAGAGCTTTGTAAATAGTGGGGATTCCCAGCACAAGGCCCAGAGATGGAGACCATGAGGAAGCACTGAGAGGATCCAAGTGGGTCCTGCTTCCTTACTGAGTTAGATTCATATCAAAACCTCTGACGATGGTCATAGCTCATGGGGTACAGCAAACTCTATTGAGTTCTGACTTCAGAGTATAGGCGCAGTCATCTTCACAATGTCCCACGTCAGAGAACCAGCTCTAAAATGTTACCAGTCCTTAACTAACAATTAAGTCCTGCTTCTGGAATCCAGAGTGGGCAAAATGAGACAAGCAGCACTCCCTTTAACACTCCTCCGTAAGTCTCGTTTCTGTCTAGAATTCTTCCTGGGACGCTTTCTGAGTAGCAATGTGGTAGCATCTAGGTTAGGTTAACATTTCACATGACATTTCATATGACTATGTCTCACCTCACATAATAGGTATCTTCCCAAAGAATTTTTGTATTTACAGACATTCAACATTTACATAAATATACATTTTTCACTGACATGATCTCATAGTTTATCTTCATTGCTGATTGATCTGTATTGGTTGTAGTGTTAAAAATTTTAGCTGTCTTTCTACCAGTGTTTATTAAAGTATTATTTGCTGTGGGTGGGTTCAATTCCAGGCTTGACAAGTGTCTCTGGGCTTCCACTAGTCTCTATCAGGTCAATAAGTCTGGTCTTTTTTCTGGCTTTGAATTTTTTTCTACATTTTTTTTCTCACTCCCTGTCCAGCACCTCCTATTGCAACCCTGGTCAGAGCAGTCAGTTGTGGCAGCCAGGCACCATCTACTCCTTCTGTTTTCAGGGTAGTGGAGGCTTTAGTTCACGTGGTCTATTAGTCCTTTAGATAATTGTTTCCTTGAGTCACTTTCAGCCAAACAATAGACAGTATCTATAAACTGTATAACAATGCCTGTGGGGAATGTACTCCTCAAAACAATCAACCATGTGAGACCAAAAGGGCAGCATTTGCCCAAAAACAAAGTTCAAAGTGCAGGAAGTAATGAAAGATGGATGGAAACAAGGAACCATAAGAAGTGGGAAGAGTGTTGTCAGATTGAACGTTTTGCAACCAATGTTATAAAACAAAATGTGTATAAATGGTTAAATTGAAAACAAATTTGCTCCATACACTTTCACTCAAATTACAAAGAAAAGTTAAAAATAAATATTATTTGCCATACCCAAAAGGTGGAAATAACCCAAGTGTTTATCAATAGAAGATTCAATAAACAAAATGTGTTATATACATTCAACGGAATATTATACAGCCATGAAGAGAAGTGAAGTTCTAATTCATGCTATGACCTGGATGAATTTCTCAATCACTGTACTGAGTGAAATAAGTCAGACAATAAAGGACAAGTATTGAATGATTCCATGTATATGAAATATCTTTAACAGGAAATACATAGAGACCATGGTTTATACATGGTTACCATGTGCTGAGGAAAGGAGGGAACGGGGAGCTATTGTTTAAGAGGTACTGAGTTTCTGTCTGGGGTGATAATAAAAGCTTTTGGAAATAGATAAGGGTGATGCCACTGAATTATACTCTTTACAAGGTTAAAATAGAAATGTTTTTGGTATGCATATTTCACAATAAACATTTTTATTAAACATCTGTCAATATCTACATGTACTGTGCATTCAACGGCACCCAGATTCGGGTAGCTATGTCTATTATTGTAATGTCAATAATCACACTCAAAATGTTGGTTTGTTTTCCAGTTTAGTTTCTTATATCAGGTTTTATTTTTTTAATTTTTATTGTGATTTATGCTCAGCATTTCTCAAGCTGAAACAACTGAGAAATTCAAGCCTCAAGTTGCAATACTGAAATATTCTATGGGCAAAATATTGAATGCTGTAAGAAGCATCAAAAGAAGGTAGAAGGAATACACAGTTACTGTACCAAAAAGAATTGGTCAATCTTCATCCATTTCAGGAGGTTGCATATGATCTAGAACCAATGGTACTGAAGGAGGAAGTCGAAGCTGCAATGAAGGAATTGGTAAAGAACAAGGCTCCAGGAATTGATGGAATACCCATTGAGATGTTTCCACAAATGGATGCCCCGCTGGAGGCACTCACTCAGCTATGCCAAGAGATTTGGAGGACAGCTGCCTGGCTAACTGACTGGAGGAGATCCATATTTGTACTCATTCCAAAGAAAGGTGATCCCACAGAATATGGAAATTATTGAACAATATCATTAATATCATATGCAAGTAAAATCTTACTGAAGATAATTCAAAAACAGTTGCAGCAGTATATTGACAGAGAACTTTCAGAGGTACAAGCTGGATTCAGAAGAGGATGTGGAACAAGAGATATCATTGCTGAAGCCAGATGGATCTTGGCTGAAAGCAAAGAATACCAAAAAGATGCTTAATTGTGTTTATTGACTATGCAAAATCATTTGATCATGTGGATCATAACAAATTGTGGATAACATTGAAAAGACTGGCACTTCCAGAACACTTAATTGTACTCATGAGGAACCTATTCATAGGCAAGGAGGCTGTTGTTTGAACAGAACAAGGGGACACTGCATGGTTTTAAATCAAGTAGGGAGTGCATCAGGGTTGTATCCTTTCATCATACTTATTCAATCTATATACTGAGCAAATAATCTGAGAAGTTGGACATATGAAGAACATGGCATCAGGATTGGAGTAAGAATCATTAACAATCTGTGATATGCTGATGACATAGCTTTGCTTGCTGAAAGTGAGGATGACCTGAAGCACTTACTGATGAAGATTGAAGAATATAGTCTGTAGTATGGATTACGTCTCAATATAAATAAAACAAAAGTCCTCACAACTGGACCTATAAGCAGCATCACAATAAATGGAGAAAAGATTGAAATTGTCAAAGACTTCATATTGCTTGGTTCTACAATTGATGTCAATGGAAGCAGCAGTCAGGACATCAGAAGACATATAACACTGGGCAAGTTGGCTGCAAAGGACCTCTTTCAAGTGCTGAAGAGCAAATATGTCTCCTTAAGGACTAAGATGCGCCTGACACAGCCATGGTATTTCCCATCACCTCATATGCATGTGAAAGCTGGACAATGAACAGGGAAGACCAAAGAAGAATTGATGCTTTTGAGCTGTGGTGTTGGCAAAGAATGCCAAAAGTACTGTGGACTGCTAAAAGAATTAACAGGTCTATCCTGGACGAAGTGCAGAGAGAATTCTCCTTGGAAGCGAGAATGGCCAGATTTTGTCTCACATACTTTGGTCATGTTGTCAGAAGGAACCATTCCCTTGAGAAGGATGTCATGCTTGATAAGGACAAAAGAAGGGAAGGCCCTCAATAAGATGGATTGACACAGTGGCAGTGGCAATGGGCTGAAGTATAGCAAGGATCATGGACCTGGTGCAGGACAAGGTGGTGTTTCGTTCTGCTGTGCATAGGGTCATTATGAGTTGAAGACGACTTGACGGCACCTAGCAAGAACAATTGTGATTTGGGTGAAAGTTTACAGAGCAATTCATTTTCCATATTACAGTTCATAGACATTTTGTTTCATGACATTGACTGCAATTCCCCACAATGTAAAAGCTCTCTTCCCACTTCCTCCCCAAATACCTCTTCCCTGTGTCCTTCTTTCTCATGTATTCCTGTCCTCTGAGCTATCTCCCTATGTAAACACTGCCCTTCTGTTCTCCCATGATTGATTGCTCTAAGAACTGTATCTATCTGATGTAAATGTTCACCCTATATGCCTGTCTACTGTATGCTTGGAAACCACAGCAGTGAGTTCAGTTCCAGGCCTGAAGGGTAACTGGGGGCCATAGTCTCAGGGGTCTCACCAGACTCTATCAAACCAGTAAGCCTGGCCTTTTTCTGTAATTTTGAGTTTTTTTCCACATTGTTCTCTTGCTCTATCCAGGATCTCCTGCATTGATCCCTTTCTGAGTGGTTTATAGTGGTAGCAGGCACCATCTAGTTCTTCTGGTCTCATGCTCACATAGGCTAAGGATCACACAGTCTACTAGTTCCCTGGACTAATTGTTTCCACACATCTTTGGTTTTCTTCATTCTTCTTTGCTCTGGAGATAATAGACCAATTGTTGCATCTAGATGACCGTTTGCAAGATTTTAAGATCACAGTCACTACTCACCAAAGTAGGATGTAGAACAATGTTTTGTGCGGTGTGTTATGCCTATTGAGCTTGATGTCCCCTGCAACCATAGTCCTGAGCCCACAGGTCCAACTACTTACTCATTCCCTCAGGTGGTTGGCTGTGGCCAAGAAGTGATCATAACTTTGCCCCTGGTTAGCTCAATTATATATTTGGATATTCATATAGCACATACAAATATGTATGTAGAAATATCATCTGCCACCTTTATATATGGTCATGGGCATATTCCCTTTTGCCTAGACATACCTGATCATTCAGCTTGTCTTCCCATCTATTTACCCACAGATTAGTGTTTGTTATCACTGACAATGCAATATTGTTCATGTAAAAGGGTTTATCTTTGTTTTCTGTACCCCTTGTGTACCTCTCTGTGTCTTCCTCTTCCTCAGTGCCAGCATGTTGATCACACACTTTTGGTACATTGCCCTTCCCCAAACCCAAATCAATACTTGTCTCTACCTATCTGGCAGTGTTCTCTCCTCTGCCCTCCCATCCCTGGTAACTAACAAAGAAAGTTTCCTTCCATATATAAACCTTCCGTTGACTTTTTACAATAGCAAACTAGTACTATATTTGTCCTTCTGTGATTGACTTATTTCACTCAGCAAAGTGTCCATAATGTTCATCCACATTATGCAGTGTTTCACAGATTCTACATTATTCTTTAGTGCTGCATAGTATTCCATTGTGTATATGTACCATACTTTTGTTATCTATTCTTCAGTTGATAGGTGCTTAGGTTGTTTCCATCTCCTTGCTATTGTGAATAGCTGTGATGAACATGGGTGTTCATATATCTATTCATGTCCTGGCTCTCACTTCTTTAGGATACATGCCTGGTAAAAAGATTGCTGGATCAAATGTTATTTCTATTTCCAACTTCTTAAGGAATCGCCATACTGATTTCTACAGTGATTGTATCATTTCACATTGTGTGAGAGCTTCAATTTCTCTACCTCCTCACCAGCATTTGTTATTTTCTGTGCTGGTGAACATTGCTATTAGTGCTGGGGTGAGATGATACGTCATTGTTGCTTTGATTTGCATTTCTCTAGTGGCTAATGATCACAAACATTTCTTCATATGTTTGTTTGGCTGCCTGAATATCTTCTTTGGTGAAATGCCTATTCATGTCTTCTGCTGATTTTTAAATTGGATTGTTTGTCTTTTTTATGGTGAGGTGTTGAAATTTTCTATAAATTTGAGAGATAAGTCCTTGGCAGGTATGTTGTTGTTGTTGTTATGTGCCCTCAAGTCAGATCTGACTCCGACCCCTCCTTGGGTTTCCGAGGCAGTATCACTACGGAAGTAGATTGTCCCACCTTCCTTCCGAGGAGTGGCTGGTGGGTATCATTGCCAAATATTTTTTTCCCAATCTGTAAGTTCTCTTTTCAATCTTTTGGAGAAGTCATTTGAAGCATATAAAATTTTAATTTTTAGAAGATCCCAATCGTCTAGTTTATCTTCTGTTGTTTGTGCATTTTGGGTTATGCCATAAATGAGGGCCCCTAAGTTTGCCCCTATTTATTTCTTGAGGAACTTTATAGTTTTAGGTTTCACATTTAAGTCTTTGATACATCTGGAGTTAATTTTTGTGTATGGTGTGAGGTAGAGATCTTGTTTTGTTTTTCTGCAAACGGATAATCAATTTTTCCAGCACCATTTGTGAAAAAGACTATCTCTTCCTTGTTTAATGGATTTAGGCCTTTTGTCAAAGTTCAGCTGACTATAGGCAGATGGAATGACCCATGGGTTCTCAATTCTATTCCACTGGTCTATGTGTCTTTCTCTGTACCAATACCAGGCTGTTTTGACTACTGTGGCTGTATATTAGGTTTTGAAATCCAGGAGTGTGAGACTTCCTAGTTTGTTCTTCTTCTTCAGTGGTGATTTGCTTATCCAAAGTCTTTTTTTTTTTTTTTCCATCTTATATCAGGTTTTATTAAAACAAGATTTACTTTTAAATGTATAAGATCCTATCTAAGAGTATGCCTGTGAGTACCATTTTATGTGATTTATGTCAAAAATATAGGTCTATTCTTCAAGAAGCTTATCATTGTAAGCCTTACTGATGCTTCCCATAGAGTTGCTCCTAGAGTAGTTCTCAATATCAAAAAAACACTCTTTGTGTTTGAATTTAAATTCTTCCTGTTACCATAAATGAAAACTATGTAACCCAGCATGCTCGTCTGCCCCATCCTTTAGAAACCCAGAAGCCAAAGACATGTTGTGTTTGAGTCTACTTAAGTCAAGTGACTACAAGTGTCTATTTCTTCTACTTCATTGAGATGAGTCTTTTTTTATTCTTATTTTTTTTATTGTGCTTTAGGTGCAAGTTTACAGAGCAGAGTTTGTTTTACATTCAACATTTCATGTGTATTTGGTTTCACTCCCCAATTGTCATCCCCAACCTTAACCGACTCTCCTCCCCTCCCTGCCGAATAACCACCACCTCCCCCTGTGCCCCTCATAGTTATGTACTCCTGTGAGTCCTTCATTTCCTCCGTGTGAATGCTGCTCCTCTGGTGCCCTGTGGTCAATTGCTCCAAGGGATGCATGAGATGAAACTTTACATTTGACAGTGAAAGGTTTTCACCCTTGTATTGCTTCATACCTTGCAGTCATCTTATAGTCATGGCCTTGTACAGAATCTGAAGCACCTTACTGATAACATCTTCAATAAATGAAAGGATTTCTCAAAGTACAATTTGTGCCCTTACTTTTAACCACGGAAATACAACAGCTAAGATGCTGCTGGGAGAGATGATGGTGAGGAAGAGGCACCATAATGTTATCTGCTCAGTATTGGTCAATTGAGAAATGAAATCTCAAAATATTTGACCTTCACTCCACCAATCCCTAATGCAGAACTTCCCTCTTCTATATATTGTAGTTTCTAGAATATTAATTAAAATTATAGTTATAAATGTCTTTGTTGTTGTTGTTATGTGCCGTCGAGTCAGCCCTGACTCATAGCGACCCCTCCTTGGGTTTCCGAGGCAGTATCACTACGGAAGTAGGATTGCCCAACCTTCCTTCCGAGGAGTGGCTGATGGGTTTGAACCTCCAGCCATCTGGTGAGCAGTCAAGTGCCTTAGCCACTATGCTACCAGAGCTCCAAATATCTATATGTACTACTTAAATTATAAGTGTCTTTGTCAGCCTTACTTTAAGTGAGCTAACAAGATGTTCATTAATTTTCAAAACACCTTTTGGTATGGGGAGGAATCTTCTGCAGTACAAACAAGGGAATGTTGTTATTGTTAGGTGTCGTTGAGTCATCTCCAACTCATAACAACCCTATGCAGAGCAGAATGAAACACCGCCTGGTCCCACACCAGCTCTGCGACCCTTGCTATACTTGAGCGCATCACCGCAGCCACTGTGTCAATCCATCTCATTGAGGGCCTTCCCCTCTTTCATCGACCCTCCACTTTACCAAGCATGGCATCCTTCTCCAGGGAATGGTCCCTTCTGATAACATGATCAAAGAAGGTGAGACTAAGTCTGGCCATTTGTACTTCCAAGGAGCATTCCAGCTGCACTTCCTCCAGGACAGATTTGTTAGTTCTTTTAGCAGTCCATGGTACTTTCAGCATTCTTCGCCAGCACCACAACTCAAAAGCGTCAATTCTTCTTCGGTTTTCCTTATTTATTGTCCAGGTGTCACATGCATATGAAGTGACTGAAAATATCAAGACTTGTGTCAGGCACACCTCAGTCCTCAAGGAGACATCTTTGCTCTTCAGCACTTGAAAGAGGTCCTTTGAAGCCAATTTTCCCAGTACTATATGTCATCTGATGTCCTGACTGCTGCTTCCATTGGCATTGATTGTAAAACCAAGCAATGTGAAGTCTTTGACAATTTCAATCTTTTCTCCATTTATTGTGATGCTGCTTATAGGTCTAGTGGTGAGGATTTTTGTTTTCTTTATATTGAGATGTAATCCATACTGCAGACTATATTCTTCAGTCTTCATCAGTAAGTGCTTCAAGTCATCCTCACTTTCAGCAAGCAAAGTTGTGTCATCAGCATATCACAGATTGTTAATGATTCTTTCTCCAATCCTGATGCCACATTCTTCTTCATGTAATCTAGCTTCTTGGATTATTTGCTCAGCATATATATTGAATAAGTATGGTGAAAGGATACAACCCTGATGCACTCCATTCTTAATTTAAAACCATGCAGTATCCCCTTGTGTGATAGTTGGAGCTGTGTGTCATCTTGGTTGGACCACAATTCTGTGTGGTTTAAGCAATTGTGATGTGGGTTATTCCCATGATGTGATCAGATGGATGTATATGTTTTGAGTAGCCAATCCACTGAAAGGGAGTTTCCCTAGGGGTGTGGTCTGCTTCCAATATATTTATGGACACCCTGGAAAAAGAGACACTCTCCTGTGGATTGGGATTCTGTTGTATTGCCTACAACTGTCCGTGAGTGAACAATCCACCATTCAGCCTGGAGATTTGGATTCATCGTTCATTGGAGTCAACAGCCAGTACACTGCCTGCCAACCTTGAGTTCACCAGCCCTTGCAGCTGCATGAGTTGGGAAAAGCATCCAGCTTGACATATGATCCAAGAACTTGGGACTTGCCAGCTTCTATAAGTGTGTGAGCCATTTCCCTAAGATAAATTTCTCTTTCCCTATATGTATATATAAGCTTTACTGATTTTACTTCTCTGGAGAACCCAGCCTAATACACCTTGTTCTGTTTGAACAACAGCTTCCTGGTCTATGTACAGGTTCTTCATGAGTACAATTAAATGTTCTTGA
>NW_006922006.1:1250862-1253680 GCF_000298275.1 Orycteropus afer afer
ATATTATCCTATCAATGACAGCATTGTACTTCAGGACAGATCTTGAAACATCCTTTGTGATGATGAATGCCATGCCATTCCTCTTCAAATTGTCATTCCTGCCATAGTAGATCATATGGTTGTCTGATTCAAAATGGTCAAAATCAGTCCATTTCAGCTCATATATGCCTAGGATATCAATCTTTATGTATTCCATTTCACTTTTGACCACTTCCAATTTTTCTAGATTCATACTTTGTACATTCCATGTTCTGATTATTAATGGATGTTTGTAGCTGTTTCTCCTCAACTTGAGTCATGCCACGTCAGCAAATGGAGGTCTAGAAAGCTTTCCTTTATCCATAACAGTAAGGTTGGTTCTACTCTGATGATGCAGCTCAAGGGAATGTAGATACAAAAAAGGTAAGTGTGTGTCACATTAAAAAAAAAAAAAAAGGCAGAATCTGTGGATTTAACATATGGTGGAAATGCTGGTTGTCCACCAAAATGTCTTTTCCCTTTTGTCCATAACAATTAGATTGTGGTTGGGCATTGGACTAGATAGCTAGGAAATATTCCTCAACCCTTGCTATGACATATAGCCTTGTGACTAAGTTCTTACCAACAGAAGTGAGTGGAAATAATGATAGCTTCATCTAGTTAAGGAACTTTAAGACACAGGTGTGTCTCATCATTATAAATATCCAAAGCAAGGAAACTCATCCCCCACTTGCCTCCTCACTCCCCCTTCCAAGACTTGAGGGAAAAGGCTCGGCCCAGAGCTCCCTTCACTTCCTTGTTCCGAAGACTGTAGATGAGAGGGTTGAGCATTGGCGTGACAATGGAGTAGAAGACGGAGACCACCTTGTTGAAGCTGATGGAGGAGGCCACCTTGGTGCGGACATACATAAAGAAGAGAGTGCCATAGAAGAGGCTCACCACAGTCAGATGAGCTGCACAAGTGGAGAAGGCCTTCCGGCGCTCAGTAGCTGAGCGCATGTGCAGCAACATCCAGACGATGTTGCCGTAGGACACGGCAATAACTGTGGAGGAGGCCAGGAGCACAACTAGAGAGACAAGAATGTCTGCAGTCTCATTCAAGGTGACATCTGAGCAAGACAAGGCTAGCAAGGGAGCAGCATCACAGAAGAAGTGGTCGATGACATTAGGACCACAAAATGTCAGCTGGGATGTGAGGTAGATGGGCAACACAGGTGTGAGGAAACCCATCAGCCAACAAGCAGCTGCTAGGCGGACGCAGGTGCCCCAGGACACCAAAGCCCCATAACGGAGAGGCATACAAATAGCCACATAGCGGTCATAGGCCATAGCAGCCAGCAGGAAACACTCAGTTGCCCCAAGGAAGGTAAAGAGGAAAAGTTGGGACAGGCAGCCAGCATAGGAGATGTTCTTGCCTCCATCCACCCCAATAAAACCGGCCAACATCTTGGGCACTGTGACGGAAGTGTACCAGATTTCAAGGCAAGATAAATGTGTCAAGAAGAAGTACATGGGCCTCTGTAGCTGATGGTCCAAACACACCACCAAGATAATGGCCAAGTTCTCCACCAAGGTGAGCAAGTACATGGTGAGGAAGAGTGTGAAGAAGAGGAGGTGTGCCTCAAGTACACCACTGAAGCCCACCATGACAAATTCTGTTACCTGGGTCCTGTTTTGAGTATATGATTGCATGTATGGGAATGAGAAGGCAGTAGACTGATAGCCTCATAAATAATGAATGCTCAGAGAACTTATAAGGATATTGGACTGAAATACCTTTCAATTTAGAACAGCAATGTGAAGTCAAGTCAATGTCCCTATCCTGCAGGAATTTCCAGTCTGTGAGGGACTCAGGCAAGCAGATGACTCCAGAACAAAATGAAAAGTGCTGCACAGGAATAAGATGGAATATTATGGGAGACAAAGTTTTCCAGTACTGTATCAGATGATGTTTCACAGGTATTTGTAAGGTCTTCACTGGCCAATTCTTTTGAGAAATGGATGGCCCCTTCCTTCTTCTAAGTCTGTATTAGTCTGGAAGCTCCACTGAAACATGTCCACCATGGGTGACCCTGCTGCTATTTGAAATGCCGGTGGTATAAGCTCCAGCAACACACAGGCTACTACAGTACGACAAACTGACAGATGAGTGGTGGCAGATGCTGGAGAGTCGCAAAAAGGGGAAGGCCCTCAACGAGATGGATTGACACAGTGGCTGCAATAATGGGTTTAGGTATAGCAAGGACTGTGAGGCTGGTGCAGGGCCAAGCAGTGGTTCGTTCTGTTGTACAGAAAGTCACTATGAGTTGGAGATGACTTGATGACAACTAACAACAACAATTATGGGAGGAAAATAGCAGAGGAACTTACCAGTCTTCAGGAAACAGAGAAATCATCCTTGAGGAAGGTCTGTCTAAGCTAGAACCTGAAGGGAGTGGGGGAAAAAAGTACAGGTTACTGAGATGAACGGTGGAGAAGTGGCAGGGAAATGGCAAGTATAAAATCCCAGGCAGAGAGAACACTGGGCATTTGAGGAACTTCAGAAAGAAACAATTTGCCATAGCAGTAACAGCTTACCTTTCTGATCAAGAATATTTGGCTTTAAATTTGATAAGAGATTCTAACAGAATTGTTTTGAGGATTTAGATAATTTTAGTTTAAACTACTTATCATATTTGAGGGAGCTCTGGTGGCATAGTGGCCTAAGGCATTTGACTGCTAATCAGAAGTGAGAATGGACAGAAGGAAGATTGGGCAATCTACTTCCATAGAGATATCACCTCAGAAACCCAAGGAGGGGTCATTATGAGTCAAATCAACTCAATGGCAATGAGTTTGG
>NW_006922006.1:1253810-1255489 GCF_000298275.1 Orycteropus afer afer
GAGGTTCAGTGGTTAAAGTGTTCAGTTGCTAACCAAAAGGTCCACAGTTCAAATCCACACAGCAGATCCAAAGGAGGAAAATACTGACAATCCATTCCTGTAAAGCTTACAGCCTAGGAAACCTTATGGGGCAGTTTTACTCTGTCCCATAGTGTTGCTGTGAGTGGGAATCTACTCAACAGCAGTGGCTGTGGCTTGGAGGAAAAATGATCGCTACTGAGGCTCAAAGATTAGACTAGGAGAACATGACAAAGCACTGGTAACTGAGTTTCAGCTAGGGTTGCACTTCAGATGACAGCAAGAGAGTCTGGAAGAGCTTTAAGCAAGAGAGCAATGTTGTATGATTTTTGCCCTTTAAAAGTGTGTCGTGCTGGATCAGATTTGAAAGGTAACAAGACGGGAGAGTAGATGACCAGATTGGAAGTGTGTTGCAAATACAGGAAAGGATGACGCTGGCCTCAGCCAAGGTGATGTCGCTTGGCATGGAGAATGAACAGAGCTATTAAGAAAGAGAATTGACAGGATTGAGTTTGAATCCAAGGTGGGTTCAAACTGAAATTCTACCATGAACTTGAAATATATGATCACAGGTGAATGACTAAATAATCCCATTTTTTAACCTTGTTGTTGTTGTTGTTGTTAGGTGCCATCAAGTTGACTCTGGCTCACAACAACACTATGTACAACAGAATGAAACACTGCCGGTCATGTACCATCCTCACAATCCTTGCTATACGTGAGCCTCGTTGCAGCCACTGAGTTAATTCATCTCATTGAGGGTCTTCCCTTTTTTCACTGATCCTCTACTTTGCCAAGCATGATATCCTTCTCCAAGGAATGGTCCCTTCTGGCAACATGACCAAAGTAGGTGAGACAAAGTCTGGCCATTCTTGCTTCAAAAGAGCATTCTGGCTGCACAATTTCCAGGACAGATTGGTTTGTTTTTCTGGCAGTCCATGGTATTGTCAGTATTCTTCACCAACACCATAATTCCAAGGCATCAACTCTTCTTTAGTCCTCTCCTCATTCATTGTCCAGCTTTCACATGCATAAGAAGCAACTGAAAATACCATGGCTTAGGTTACCCTCACCTTAGTCTTCAAAGTGATAGCTCTGCTTCTTAACACTTTAAAAGGGACTTTTGCAGCTGATTGCCCAGTACAATATGACAACTTATTTCCTGACTGCTTCTTCCATGGATGTTGATTGTGGATCCAAGGAAAATGAAATCCTTGACTTGAAACTTTTCTCTGTGTATCATGATACTGTTTATTGGTCCACTTGTAAGGATTTTCATTTTCTTTATGTTGAGATATAATCCATCCTGAAGACTGCAGTCTTTGATCTTCATCAGTAAGTGCATCAAGTCATCTTCATTTTCAGCAAGCAAGGATATCATCTGCATATTGCAAGTTGTTAATGAGTCTTCCTCCAATTTTGATGCCATGTTCTTCTTCTATGGTCCACCTTCTTGGATTAGTTGTTCAGCATACAGATTGAATTCATATGGTGAAATATACAATCCTAATGCACACCCTTCCTGATTTTAAACCATACAGTATCTGTATGAACAACAGCCTCTTGGTCTATGTACGGTTCCTCATGAGAACAATTAAATGTTCTGGAATTCCGATTCTTTCAAAGGCTGTCCATAATTTGTTATGATCCACACAGTCAAA
>NW_006922006.1:1277453-1278531 GCF_000298275.1 Orycteropus afer afer
CAGCTTCTCGGATTATTTGCTCAGCATATAGATTGAATAAGTATGGGGAAAGGATACAATCCTGACACACTCCCTTCCTGATTTTAAACCATGCAGTATCTCCTTGTTCCGTTTGAATGATAGCCTCCTGATTACGGTACAGGTTCCTCATGAGTACAATCAAGTGCTCGGAAATTCCCATTCTTCTCAATGTTATCCATAATTTGTCATGATCCACACAAATCCCTTTGCATAGTCAATAAAACACAAGTAGACATCTTTCTGGTATTCTTTGCCTTGAGCCAAAGTCCATCTGACAACAGCTCAACAGCTATGATATCCCTTGTTCCACGTCCTCTTCTGAATCCAGCTTGCACCTCTGGAAGTTCTCTGAAGTTCTCTGTCAATATAGTGCTGCAAACATTCATCAGTAGGTATTCTTAAAAGCTAGGTAGTTGGATTGTGTAAACCTCAACTGTGGTCAAAATTCCTATGCCCAGCATGGCCAGACCAACTCAGCAGTGGCCACATGACTGAAGGCCACATTAATGCAGGCTTATTTTTCTCTCTCTCTGGTGCATATTACTGAAGCACCAGGAATAAAACAGGCAATCAGGACTAGATATTAGTTGAACATGATTCCAAATTCAATTGGCAGGAGAGTGGAACTGCAATTGAACAGAACTGAGCTGGACTGAGTTGAAATAAAGATTTGAAGTTCATTCATTTTAGAAAAACTCATTCCTATGCTACACACTATAGCACTTCATAGATGTGGTGAGAATAAGATGGACAATGAGTAAAGAAGATGGAAGAAAAATTGATGCTTTTGAGTTGGGCTGTTGGCGAAGAATGCTGAAAATACCAGGGACTGCCTGGAGAACTAACAAATCTGTCCTGGAAGAAGTGCAGCCAGAATGCTCCTTGGAAGTGAGAATGGCGAGACTCCATATCACCTACTTTGGTCATGTTGTCAGAAGGGACCATTCCCAGGAGAAGGATGTCATGCTTGGTAAAGTGAAGGGTCAGGGAAAAAGGGGGAAGACCAACAATGAGATGAATTGACACAGTGACTGCAATGATGGGCCCAGACATAGCA